>NC_069502.1:423730388-423975388 GCF_027579735.1 Bombina bombina | reverse complement strand
AGAATACATTTGGACACGCGACAGTCATGCCAATTTAATTATAAAAAAGAGATAGCTGAGTGGGTGGGTGGCAGGGGGGTGGGGGGGGTTGGGGGGTCACTAATTAAAAAAAAAGGTTTTATAAAAAATTAAAAACTATTAATTATTTTATTATTAAAATGTATTACATGGTGTAATTACACACATAGGACAGGTGAGGCGCTGCCTCACCTGCCTCCTATGATAGCATGTCAGTCAGTACCAACTGTTCACGTGCTATAATTGAATTGTAGTTTGTTTTCCCTGACAGCCGCTGCCGCCCTCGGCGCTACTAGTAAAGAAGAGACTGCACTGCAGCCAAATGATCATGTGCAGCAAATGTGACTCGAGCCACGTGCAAACTGTAGGAATGTCATTGGGTTAAAATATCACATGACAACGCCAGTGATGTAACCAATAAGGAGGAACCAATCGGAAGTCTTTTTTTTTTTTTTTAAAACTTCACAGTGCAGGCAATGCGGGAGAGATGGCACTCTTACCAGGACAGATGCCTCAATTTCGGGACTGTCCCACAAAAATCAGGACAGTTGGGAGGTCGGATATATGTATATGATTATATACATATACCTTTATGTGTTCCCAAAGACCGCAATGTAAAGGCACTTTTCAGTGCCGTTTTTTTTCTAACACTCTACAGCTACGAGTTGAGCGTTATGACTCAAATTGTAGCGTTATGGGCTATAACGCATCATTTTCCCTAACGCAGCCATTACAAGTTTCAAAAAACCTCCGTAGCGCAACAAAAATCGTCATGTACTGGGGGCGGAGCCAGCTGCCAAAGGAACAAGATATGTTAGTGCAGAGCTCCTGGCTCTAATTTAACTAAAAAGATGATTTTATATATACAAATGCCACTTAGACTCTAAAGATGGAACCTTAAAGTGGTTAGAAGTGATCGAAAAGAAATAGAGTGCTTGATTGAACACCCCTGACTGGTAAATATAACAAAGACAACTATCCTCATGGAGGCAGCCTCAGATATGTGGCAGCTTGTGATTGCTCGGCTCCTTCAGGATCACTTTTATAGCCTAACGCAGGCATTATGCAAAACTCTTACAGCTACGGTAGTATGCAAAAATACTCATATGCAAGCGGAGGACAAACATTCAGATTCTTGGTCTAGACGTTCTGAACCTACTGTATGTGATGGATACGCAGCTACTATTACTACCCAGAGTGGTAGCAGCTCCTTCAGACAGGTCAACTCAGCCTCTAGTGGTGTAGCAGTATCGAGATACACAATATGGCACCTCAGGGGCACTGAGGAACCTGCAGATGGGAATACAGATTATAATCTTTGTACAGTCGCGCTCTCTAGTCCAATCAAGGAGATGTTGGAGGGTGATGATCCTTTACAGCTGTCGATACTACACATGGCCACTGCCAATATGGGAGCCAAACACAGATTGCAACTACATAACTCCCGGTTCGGTCACTATACAAGTCACAAAGATGTTTTCTATGTGGAACAACTTTATCCTCTATCATTCCGAGGATATGGGGACTATCTACAGGCCTTTAAGGACATTACCTTTGTGATCGTCGACAGCTATGAGGGAGTGGTTCAGTCGGCTCTTCTCATCTGTGAATTGCAGCAGCAAACTACTTCAGACGAACTACATAGATCTGGTATCGCTTAGGATCACAAAGACAGTTAAAAGGGGTCTTCATATCAAGGACCTAGTCTGATCTACAGTATCTGACTGAATCCCTAACGGTTATTTTATTATGATCATTTTCTCTTCTTTTTGCCCTATTTTCTTGAATGACAGACTGTGAACTTTTGATTGCTCTATATTATGATTTATTTCTATTTTATTTAATCGTTAACTCAAGCACATCTTTTGTTTTATATAGCATGAAGTGGAATGATAATACTGTTAATAAGGAAGATCTGCAGATCTGATAAGACATTTCAGTACTTTTTGAGACCATTATATATCACTTTTCTCTATATGATATTTTTTACGGAGCTATGTAGTTAAATTATATACATTATTTACTTTAGAATGTTCTAGCTATATCACATGCAAGGTCTCATTATAGCTTTATTATTTGAGCCTGTTTCCCTTCACTATGTCACAGCTGTACAGATTTTATATTTTTTCTCTTTTTATTTTCTTCTAGAACTCTATGGTAAATGTTACATATGAAACATATGTCTACCTGCTTTTTATTTATAACTGATGAATCGTTTCTAATCTAACATCTCAGTGTAGCTATATTCAAGTTTGGATAAATGTTTAACCTGTGCTATGATGATATCCTTTGTGCCTTATGTTCCTAAAACTTAGTATTTGGCTTAATTTATTTTCTCATGCCTTATGACACAGTCTGCACAATCATTAGTTTTATCACATAGAGACCATCTCTATTAACAGTGGCTATAGAGCAATCCTTATACAATTTTATTCTGATTTTTTATGAATGTTTTGCAGTGAGCCGAGCGATTCAGCTGGCCATTTACACTAGACTAACAATTTACTTACAGGCCCTCTCAAGGAACAACTTCGGTTACACATATTGATGTTAGGTCACATTTATATAGCTAGTTTTGAGATACCACTGAGCTCTTGGTATAATTTTTTCATAGCTACTTAACATTTGGGTTGCTGGCTCCATGCTTTCTACCCCCCACCTTTATACAGTTATCTGGGTATGTACTTATATCCCAGAGACTAATTTGCGGTTTACCTCGACAAGTACCTGTTGCAGTGCTGATAGATGACATGTTAATTCTCCAGTAGAGTTGAGTAGACAATCTGAGAACAGGAATTATATTATTCAGATACATTACAGTTCTTGCTAAGCGATTTTAGGTATTTGAAAATGTGAACCTTTAAATTCTCCTTTTTGTTATCATTGTTATCTGGCGCTAACCCAAGGGCCCTGGGTGGAGCCGGATCCAGAGCATTAATTAATAGATCATGGTCCTTAAGACTCATGTAAGCCTACCCTATACAAATGTATTGATTGTTCTCCTAATTAACAGGCATATACCTCGTTTCCTGTTCCCTCTACTCCAATGTTACGTCTTCTAATAAACTGAGGCATTGTCGCAGGTCCTTACTTCCTTTTTACCCTATATTCACAAAGATATTTTAGCAAGTTTACACAGGAAAATGTTATATTAGTTATTATATTGTTTGGTTTGAAGTCAACTTATATTATTAAGCTCTATTTACATTTCTAAAAATCTTTTGAACTTTAGAGTTTCTTTATATATTGCTGCATGTTGATGCAATGCTCTTGTTGTACTATTTGAAAAATTTGTACTTGTATTTCTCAACAAACTCAAGTTTATCTCTACGTATGCTATACCATACTTCTCATATGTGAGACTTGTTTTATATCATTTCAAAGCGAAAGAAAACGTGTTTTCTTGTTTTTCCTTTTTCTTTTTTTTTCTTCTGAAAATATGAGGTCCATCTTTTGAATATTCAAACATTTATGTGATGTAACATATATAAATGTATGTTTATATCAATGTATTTGATATAACTTTTTCTTTTTGTACCAGTATGCCATTTGAAATACTGCTTATCAGTTATTGAATACTAAACCTCAATAGAAATGTATATAAAATATAAAAAATAAAAAAAATCGGCATGTACGCACAAATCCATTACGCTATCCAAGACCAGAAGTTATTAATGTATCGCAGCCAAAAACATTCAAGAATCACTTAAAAAAATATTATACAAAGTACACTTATACTCATACAAACACTGTACAATAAATATATATATATTTTTTTAACACAAAAATATAACAGATCAAAGATATGAGATCTCGGGTGTTAGAAAAAAAATGCACAGAAACCCATTTTACATTGACTTACATAGACATACATGAACATACTCTCATTTAGCTACATCTACGTACAAATATCATCACATACGTACAGAAATCGATACATACAAGCAATGTACAGTACATTACGTACACAAAACATTATCACAATTTCAGGTACGCTTTCACAGAATGACATAACGTCACTCACTTTGCGCTCAACAAGAGTGTTGGAAGTTTTTTTCTTTCAATTTCTAACCTCCATTGACTTCTATGGGAAATATGTGCTTGTGCATGCGACCAGCCTCTATCCGTAACGCACACGATAATTTTTTTTTAAACTCGTTATGGCAGCATTATAGTTGTGCTAATTAATTCATTCTTGCGTAGGTCCCGCAATGACAAATAGATCATGAAATATACTATTTGACACTAAAGTTATGTGTTTTACATGTGTGAACATCAGTACAACATCAAAATCTTTTATGAAATTACATTACATCAACAATAAATCACAATCAATTGTATCATCACCAATACAAAATCAGTTTCAAGAATTAACACATATTTAAACGGACATAAAAATACATTTTTAGATTTCATTTCTCAGAAATAGTAGGCAATTTTAAACAGTTGTCTCATTTACGTCTATTATATCATTTGATTTATTCTATTCATATATTTTGATGAACAATATATCTAGATAGGCTCAGCAGATGATGATTGGTGGCTGCACATAGATGCCTTCTGTGATTGCCTCACACATGTGCATTGCTATTTATTCAACAAACCATATATAAGCAATGAACACATTTACATCATAGAAGTACATTAGACGGTTGTATAAAATTGGATTCTCTCTCTGAATAATTAAAGATATATTATGGATTTAGTGTCCTTTTAATATCAGAATTTAAAAATAATATACCATTAGGAATTCTGTATCATAATATATCCTTAGAAAATATTATATTTGTCGCTATTTTGGAACAACAATGCTATACAGCTTTATATAAATGAACATATGTGCGAGTTAATCACAATACATACATATATGTACATAACACACATCACACAACAACAAAACATACATTTATCTTTTTAATCATCACACAATAAGAATGTTGCAACTAGAACAAGAGAACGAAGATTTGTAAAGTAGACAGGCATGTAGCTAATATAATAACATCATTCTAAGCTTCAACCATACAGATTCGAGCATTAGGACTTTACTGCCCCTTTCATCAGTTTCTCACTAAATATTACATATACGTAGACGAGAGGTTTGGAAGACCTTCATTATTATTGCGATTTCAATGGGACACGTAAAATATTGAAATCTCGCCAATCAAATATATAATGTTATAGATGTCAGCCGTTACTTTATCGTTTGGCAACAATATTGGAGCAACAGTGATCAATCAAATTCTATGCCATGTCTATGCACACATTATACACAAGTATGCACTTTCAATCATGTTAGTGTGGACGTGTGGTTTTTAATATAACATTGAGTTTACTAAGTATTTGTTCCGCATATGAACAAACATTACGAAGATGCACTGTATATGTTAGATTTTATAATTTTAACAAACACAAAAAAAAAAACGCCCACTTTGAAAGTATTCGTGCCGCTCAGACACAATCAAGTGTATACAATCAGCAATCATTACGGACACGCTAGCATTGGACATTTTGCACTATAAATCAGCAAAACACCATGGCCAAAGCTTCCCTTGTGGTCGACATTGTATTAAATCGCTTTTGTGTGCATACCTTGTTACTCCATGTGTGTTTGTTCTTCTGCTTGGCTTTGCAAATATGGATAACCCCCAGTTAGGGGTTGTGTAGTTGCTGTTGGACAAGTTTTGTACAACAGAATCAGGTGGGCTCGGGGTCTCCAAGAGAGGCGTAGGAAACCTCTGATTAGGGGTCCTCGTGTTCACAGGGCTCACTTTGGATAACATGAGCGACTTTGAGGTTTTCGACAAATATAGGCTCAATAGACAGCAGCTCTTGAGCCTGTATGATGTACTGAAGCCTCATCTGGAGCCACGCAGATGTATGCGCACTGCAATCCCTGGAAAGTCCACGATGCTATGCTGCATACATGTCCTGGCGTCCGGAAGCTTTCAATCCTCAGAGGGGTACATATCTGGGTTGTCTCAGGGTACCTTCTCTATGGTTTTTGAAAGGTTTCTGAACGCCATGATAAGAATTAGTAGGCTTTACGTAGGATTCCCTCAAAATAAGGACAAGTGGAGGCGACTCAAGAGGGAATTCTATGCAATAGCTAAAATGCCCAATGTTTTGGGAGCAATAGATTGCACCCATATTGCGCTGCGGGCTCCAGTAGATGAGTGCCCCTTCCAAAATCGCAAACACTTTCATAGTTTGAACGTGCCGTTGATGTGCGACGCACGTATGAGAATTATGAATGTGTTTGCGAATTTCGGGGGGGGGGGGGGCTAGTCATGATGCCCATATCCTCAGGCAGTCATCACTCTGGCGGCAGTTTGAGGACAGTTTCCCCATGAGTGGCTCGTTGGTGAGTACTTGTGCACAGCATGGTTAAGTCTGACAATTGCCACTGTAATGTTCGTAAACAGTTGTGTTGTGTTTGTGTAATGTGCAAAATGTGCAGATGTAGAATGTTTAACTATTTAATTGTCTTTCAGCAAATGTCTAGTTTTAGCTCCAAACAGATATGTAGCAGATCATAGCTTAAATGTGCAGATATAGGATGCGTTTTAACTATTTTTTGTCTCTTTCAGCAAATGTCTAGTTTTAGAAACAAACAGATATGTAGCAGGTCATAAATGTGCAGATATAGGATTCGCTTTAACCATTTTTTGTCTCACAGCAAATGTCTAGTTTTAGCTCCAAACAGATATGTAACAGGTTATAGCTTAAATGTGCAGATATAGGATATACTTTAACCATTTTTTGTCTTTCAGCAAATTTCTAGTTTTAGCTCCAAACAGATATGTAGCAGGTCATAGCTTAAATGTGCAGATATAGGATGTGCTTTAACCATTTTTTGTCTCTTTCTGCAAATGTCTAGTTTTAAAAACGAATAGATATGTAGCAGATCATAGCCTTGACAATACTTTTAAAGGAACGGTGTAGCTCTTTAAACATAACTGACATAGATGACTGTTTAGCAGTTAGCTGATTTTAGAGTCTTTCAAAGTCACTAGCAGAGCAATTAAAGTTTATTACATAGACATTTAGCTAGGTTATGTAAATGTTTAACCCTTATTTTAATTGCATGGAGTTTATGCGATTTTCGTATTCACAAATACATTGTATCACTTTTTTCTTTTTTTAAATGTATTTCATTTATCAGATATTTTTAATATTGACATTTTGTAATGTTCATTATTTATAGGTGATTTGGGTTACATGAACCATAATTGGCTCATTACGCCATTGCGTAATCCGGCTGACGATGCACAGGTGCTCTACAATCGGGCGCACAAGCGGACTAGGGCTATAGTGGGCTCCTCAAAATGCACTTTAGAAGCCTGGACAGGTCTGGAGGAGCCCTCCAATACAGCCCTAGTAAGGTGGCGAAGATCATTATAGCCTGCAGCATCCTTCATAACATAGCTTAGCGGGCTGGGATGTTGCAGGATGTCCAGCTGCCCTGAGACCTCCAACAAGATGAGGAGGACGATGAAGTATTTGAGGGGCCATTCCGGGACGAGGGGGTCAAAGTCAGAGCCAACATCATCAACCGCCACTTCAGACAGTAAATAATATGTTATATAGGAGCAGTGCGTACATGTTAGGATTGTTCAATAAATGACTATATCAAAATCTAAAATATATTTTATTATCATAGGTAATTTATTCATCATATGACTCTGGCATTGGCTCCTGTGATGACTACGCCACCTGATTTTTAAAGACAACATCAGATGGTAAGTATACACAATGTATGGACCAAGAATGGGGGGGGGGTAAAAATTATTTTACATGTAGTATTTAATTTAGACATTAGATTTTAGATATTCTGAAAGGGATGAATGCCACAGATAACAGATAAAGGGATACAAATGTTGTAATGTGTTATGAAATAACATAATTGCTTTCATATTATAATTATTTTTATTTTTTGTTTTTCTTTCAGATTTTCAAGTTTGCTGAATTCACAAATTTTTTTTTTCTTTAAAACAAAATAAATATATTTACATGCTATATATTCTTTTATTTATTCCTTAAACATTTTTAAAATCATATATATATATATATATATATATATATATATATATATATGCACAGCACTAGTTTGCAGTACCCTCTCTCCCACACAGCATCCACTCCTATCACCTCTACAGTGCCCACTCAACTTGGCATCACTCGCATTCCATGCACTAACTTACAATCCATCATGCACACCATCAAATACTCATCTAACATCCTCCTCAGCCTGAGGAACACTGCCACACCACTAAATACCACCACCCAAAGAATACTACGAAAACTTCTAAACTTCTAAACACTAACTTGCAACTACCCACTCAAAACAGAACTGCACCACCCCAGTACAACACCTATCATGTGCCCTGCTCAACACCAGATAAGCAGTCAAGCACAAGCATGAAATCCACAACTTCATCACTCAATACAACACAGACTGTCTCTTCATCACCGAGAGCTGGCTAACACCTGACTGTAACACCATCCTAGCAGAACTAGTGCCTGAGAACTACTCCATCCTGACAGAGCACAGAGTCGTACAAGGAGGACGAGGCCTAGCAGTGATCTACAAATCACATCTCATTCTCACTAAACCAACCCTACAAAGCACACTGCCATTCATGGAAACACTCACACTGCAACTCCAAATAACACCCCAAGACACCATCCACATACTACTATGCTACAGACCATCACGACCAAAGACATACTTCCTCACTCCCTTCACTGAATTCATTTCCACATACACTTTGAAAACCAAAATCCTCCTGTTACTCTGGGACTTCAACCTTTGGACCAACTCCTCCCAAAACCCCATTGCCATTGCCTGCATCAACGAACTAGAAGCACTAGGTCTGCAGCAACTGATAAGTGCTCCCACCCATATTTCTGGCCATAACCTCGACCTCATCTTCAAACAGAACATAAACATCAACATTCTGGACAACATGCCCCTACCATGGACTGACCAACACGCTATCAAATTTAAAAAACTACAGACATCTTTTGCCAAAAACCAGCACACTCAACAACAACACACTGGACAAGATCACAGAATAAACTACACTCACAACTCTTCAAAACCACACTGTCCAAGAAAATAGCCACACTGACGCAACTCCCCACAACTGAAGACACACTCAACTCTCTTAACACAGCCCTACTACAGACAGCAGATACAATCGCTCCAATACACAGAGCACCCACCCGCAAAAACAATTCTGGCTGGTTCAAAGACTCGCTTACGTCACTGAAACAAGAACACAGAAGAGTGGAAGCAGCTTGGAGAAGAAACCCAACCACAGACAACCAAACAAACTACAAATCACTCACTACTATATACCACAAAGCCATCTTTTCAGCAAAAAAAGAACACTTTTCCAACACCATATCAAAAGCCATAAACCGCCCCTGTGAGCTCTTCAAACTAGTCGCAGAGACTACGAACCCCATCTGTCTTGAGCCACCAGCAAACAAAACACAAGAATTCTGCAATGAGCTAGCTGACTTTTTCATTGACAAAATTACAAACATGTGAGAAGAAATCCAACAGAACACAGCAATCAACTCCGGTCACAGCAAGAAGACAAAAACCACACAAATTCTCCACAACCACCAAGATTCACCCTGGTACCAATCACCATCGACACCACCAAAACCATAATCAGAAGCCTCCGAGACAGCACATCACCAAACGACATTATTCCCACAAAACATCTGAAAGAATGCACCGACGTCCTGGCACCCACCATAACACACCTCATAAACCAGTCATTCAAAGAAGGAATCGTGCCGATCTCCCTCAAGCAAGGCATAATCAAAACCCTCCTAAAGAAGCCCAACCTTGACCCCAAAACAACAGCAGACCTATCACAAGCCTCAAAACCCTCTCCAAGATTACCGAGAAAGCAGCAGTGCAACAGCTACAGTCCCATCTGGACACACATGAACTCCTGGATCCATTACAATCTGGTTTCCGCCCTGACCACGGGACCAAAACGGCACTCCTCAAGATCTGGGATAATGCCCTCGAAGCAAAGGATGAAGGAGAATTGTGCCTCCTGGTGCTACTGGACCTCAGTAGACCACAAAACCTTGCTCATTCGTCTCGCAGAAGTAGACGGAGCCAGAGACTCAGACCTACCCTGGTTTGCATCCTTCCTAGAGAACCGATCCCAGATAGTGAAACTAGGCATCTTCATCTCAGAAGCACGTAAAATCACATGCAGAGTCCCTCAAGGATCACTCTTGTCACCCGTGCTCTTCAATATCTACCTCTGCTCACTCCTCAAAATCATCAGCAACCAGGACCTGCTCTATCACTCCTATGCCGATGACACTCAACTCTACTTGCGCATCACCAACAAGAAAGACCAATACCATGCCCTGGAAAACTGCCTCTCATTGATTGACGAGTGGATGACTGAGAGCTCCCTCAAAGTCAACGGATCCAAAACAGAACTGCTCTTTCTCCATGCAAACCGAAATAAACATCCCAACACAACGTCCAACCCACCTACTATCCTCAGACAAACCATCACCCCCAGCACCAAAGTCAAAAGCCTTGGAGTCATCTTTGACTCAGACATGACAATGGATGCTCAAATAGGATCAGTAGTCAGCGAATCTCACCACCTTCTTTACCTGCTATGTCGACTAATCCCCTTCATCCCTGAAGGAGACACCACAGCTTTAGTTGGAACAACCATCAACTCCCGACTTGACTACGGAAACTCCCTCTACTTAGGACTCCCTAAATACCAAATCTCATGGCTGCAAGTCGTCCATACTGGTAACTGGGAAAAAACCCTGGGAATCGATCACCCCCATCCCTGAGGACCCTCCATTGGCTACCTGTGAAGGATCATGTTACATTCAAGACCCTCTGCCTCACCCACAAATATACACAAAGAAAAGCCCCAAAATACCTCTGCAACAAAATAAAACACTTCACCCCAGATCATCCCCTCCGGTAAGCTGACCAGAACCTCCTCCACATACCCAAGACCCGCTACAAGTCTAAAGGCGAACGAAGATTTGTAGTCCAAGGACCACGGCTATGGAATGCGGTACTCGTGGACATCCACTCAGAAGAAAACCATCTGTCTTCAGGAAGAATCTCAAGACCCACCTTTTCTGAAGGCTCAGGCCGCTACTGGCTGAAGAGCACCTTGAGGCGATTTAGTTTGTGGTGTAGTGCTATACAAGTTACTCATTCATTCATAATAAGTGTTAAAGTCTTGTATTTTAACTAAGTGAGGGTGGAGTTAGATATAGCCATATAATATTTTTTCTTTGCGTGATTTAGAGATGTAAAAATCAAAAAATGTTAATTAAGGGTTAATGACGAGTCTTGGCAGTATAATTTAGAATGTTAAATAATATATTTACATATTATTATATGTTGACTACATAATAATTTCTGTTATGTCACTTTTAATAAATGTGTAGGGTGAACTTGCTAGATTAAAGTGACAGACTAGCTTAATGTTCTATTTCCATTCTAATATCTATCATGCACATTTTTTGTAAAGATTAATATATTCTTAAAACAAATAGAGCTTAGTTATTATGGTATCGTTAGTTACAAGATCACATAGGTAACTGATTTTAAAATAAAACATGATAGCTAAGTTTATTGTCACTTTTAGACAGAGCTAGTTAATGTATGCCATATTGATGAGTTTACATTCGAGTGGAGTCATTTTAAGGGACAGTTAATTCATATTTGTTTCAAATTCAATTTGTTCCCAATTATACACTTTACCTGCTGGAGTGTTAAAAAATAGTTTACAAGTATAACCGTTACACTTTTTTATTTATTTAAAATAGTTTATTTCTCTTGTGGTATCTCAAACTATTCTGAAGGTTTTTGGCCTTAAGGCCAAGCTGAGTAAACCTAGCCATGATAACAAATTACACTCTCAGTGGGACATATAAGAGATAAGGTAATACAATTTTTAATTGAATTGTTTGTTGATTGGTTTACACACAGATATAAGATAAAGAAGCATGTATATGTACACAACGTAAAAAAATTTAGTAGATAGGATTATATCGACAAGCTACAAACATTTTATTTGGTTGTGGCTTAAAATCACTAAATAAGTATTCATATACAAACCGCCAAAATAGAATTTAATACATTAGATACTCTGCTGCTAATTAAATAATAAGGAATAGTAAACATATTGGGGCCTATCTATCAAGCATCCGAAAGGAGCTTGACGGCCCGTGTTTCTGGCGAGTCTTCAGACTCGCCCGAAACAGCAGTTATGAAGCAACAGTCTAAAGACCGCTGCTCCATAACCCTGTCCGCCTGCTCTGAGCAGGCGGACAGGAATCGCAACAAATCAACCCGATCGAGTACAATCGGGTTGATTGACAGCTCCCTGCTGGTGGCCCATTGACCGCGAGTCTGCAGGGGGCGCCGTTGCACCAACAGCTCTTTTGAGCTGCTGGTGCAATGTTAAATGCGGAGAGCGTATTGCTCTCCGCATTCAGTGATGTCTTGCGGACCTGATCCGCACTGTCGGATCAGGTCCGCAAGACATTTCTTAAATATGCCTCATTAAGTGAACCAAATATTATAGTATATTGTCCCTTTAATAGTCTACACTGATTCATTAAAAAGCTTAATCAAAGGACGGAGATAAGTGGCCAGTTTACATTGGCTTACATACAAAGTCCTCACACAGGTCAAATGTATATTCATATAATAGGGTCGAGTATGCCAAAATGTGGAATGGGTATTAAAGTAAATATCTATATTTTGTTGACTGTCCATTTAAATGTATATAACATTTCATGGGGTATACACTCATCTATTTAAATTTATTTATTATTATATTTAGACATCACTGCATCTAAATTATTTTTTTAAAAACATTAGCATTGCATATTTAGTATTATAATAGTGTGTATTACATGCATTCATCAATGATAAGAGCAATATTGTAAAAGTAAATATGTCAACTATTTAGTTGTTGTTAATCGCTTGTGATGGCTATTTCATTTGTAGTGAAAGGGAAATGCAACCCAAAAGTTAATCTTCCATGATTCCGACAAAGCATATTTTATTTGAAAATAACATTTTAATAAGATAATCCCATATGGTTCATTCTCTTATTATTAAGTTAAAAAAAAATATACATAGGCTTATGAGCAGCAAAGCATTACTGGGAGATATCTGCTTATTTGTGGGTGGGCAACAATGCATAGTTGCAATGGTTAGCCAGATTTCTTCAGATACTTCACAGTATTGTATATCTGCTCCTTAACAATAAATAATGAGAATATTTAAAAAATATTTTAATGTGAATATTTTAAACAAATACATGCTCTATTTTAACCTTTGAAAATAAGGAACAACATTTTATTTTATCTATAGAAAAAAACATGCTCTTTTATTTTCTCAAAGTAACGTCCATTATAAATACGAAGAACTCATTTCACTATTATTGAAATATAGTGTGGTAAACGTATCTTTTAACACGAGATTCGCATTTATGAAAAGTAAAATAGAATTTCACACTGTCACTTAGCACACAATCTATGTGCATTGTTAGGATTGTAAATACATTTAAAAAAGAAGCGCTGTCAATACTTCACAATGAGTCACGATATTCATTTAAGAACCAAGGAATGTATACAATATTAACATTCTGGATTCGAAAATATTATAAACAAATTTTGTAAAAATTTGAACAATGTTACACATCTATTAATCAATATTAAACTTTGAATTGATTCATAAACATTTAATAATGTGTCTGGATTATATTTACTATCGTGATGAAATAAAAAAATAATTTTCAAATGTTAACAAAATGAATAATATTTTACGGATTACATATATTATATATGCGTCACATACGCATTACATTTCCAGCAATTCCAAATAAAAGTCTACATGCCAGATGTAGTAACAGCACCCCCAGGAGGTATGTGTATGGAAGTTACAAAGATATGAATCCATGAACCATTAAGTAATGGCCAATCAGAGTTCATCAGACAAACATGACTTGAGTCAGTATGGCCTCACAGACATGGTAACAACATTACAGTATTTTATCCAATCAGATGTACAGATACCATGTCCAATGGTGTATCTTATGTTTAATTCCCCATATAAAAGTCCATCAAACGTAGCCATTTTTGTCCGTTCTCTAATTCCTATTTGGTAGTCAGGATGTCTACTTCCAGGTTCACCAGAGAGGAAAGTGCTGCACTGGTGTACATGGTCGAGGAGTTTTATCCACAGCTTTATGGGGCTGAGAGGAGGTTGAAGACTGGGCCGGTCAAAAAGGCCATCTGGGCATCTGTCGCCCTCTCTGTTAATGGGGTGGCAGATGTCCAGAGGAGCCATTAGCAAATGCTCCAGAGATTCAGGGATATGAGGTTTCGGCTGCATAATAAAATCCGCCTCATGAGGGAGTGGACTCATGTCCATTGGAGTGGTGCGGATCCGGGCCAACCCCACAGAAACTTGTCCTCAAACCTCATGAGGAGGCTTTATACGCCCTCCTCAATCTCCGTATCTCCCGGAGATTTGCAGCCCCCAGTCCTTGGCCTCCTCCCAGCCCCCAGCTGCTGGGCATGAAACTCCCAACCCGGAGGCCAGTGCAGCTCCAATCGGTGACTTGGGAGGAAGTAGGTTAGAGGCTGAACCAGGTAAAGATCAGACTTCATATAATATTTTAATATTTTATTATATATTTAGACAATGTGCATACATTAATATTTTAAACATATATAGATTTCACAACAAACGATACCTAGGATGGTAGACATCTGAATTTAGATTCGTCAGACATCAAATATGAATAATGCTATTTTTTGCGCAATGACGAATATGCATCACAGAGCTAAAATGGAAGTGCGCATCCGTGAAATGCCTATCCGCCATTTTATACATTGAATATCAATTCATACAAAAATTTGAAATATTCAATTTTAACATTAAATATTTACAATGATCATATTTGAATTTTGTGATACACACAAATGTAAATATATGTGACATATTTCTAAAATATACTCATTACACTACTAGATCAAAATAAATTCATAATCACGGATTCACAATTACACTTTTAATTATTGCGCAATGCACATGGAAGATATAATTAGTGATGTCCCGAACTGTTCGCCCGTGAACGGTTCACGGCGAACTCAGCTTGTTCGCGTTTGCCGCTGCGGGCGAACACATGCGATGATCGATCCGCCCCCTATGTGTCATCATTGAGGAAACTTTGACCCTGTATGTCACAGCCTTCTGACACATTAGAGCCAATCAGCATCAGACACTCCCTCACAGACCCTCCCAGCTACTGGGAAGCAGCCATTTTAGACTCATAACGACCTTGCTTTCTTAGTGAGAGGACGTTTTGTGTTGCTACTGCTGACATTATAGGGAAATAGATAGCTAGGCTAGTGTATTTAGTGTCCACTACAGTCCTGAAGGACTCATCTCATCTCTGCTGCAAGGACAGCACCCGAAAAAGCCCTTTTTAGGGCTATAACTTCAGCCGTTTTTTTTTTTTTCTTAGTATTTTTATTAGCATTTGCCTGGCTTTCAGCCTGTGTGTGAGGCTCACAGCATATGCTGTGATTAGTGCCACCACTGATATCTGCCTAACAACATTAGTTTAAATTTAACCAACAAAAATTTGAAATTATTTTGCTAGTGTAATTTATTTTCATTTTCTATCAGGCCTGTGTCACACAGCATATACTCTGGTTCATTGCTCTGTGCCAGCCACCAGTGGTCATATCCGCTTATAACATTATTTTAAATTTTAAAAAAAACTTTTAAATACTTTTGCTAGTGTAATCTAATTTCATTTTCTATCAGGCCTGTGTCTGTCAGGCTCACACAGCATATACTTCAGTTTTTTTCAGTCTTTTGGTTAATTGCTCTGTGCCAGCCACCACTCATATCTGCTTCACCTTATTTTAAATTTAAAGAAAAAACTGTTAAATTATTTTGTTAGTGTAATTTAATATCATTTTCTATCAGGCCTGTGTGTTTTGCTGACTTACAGAGCATACTGTGTTTAATTGCTGCCCTCCCTAGTCTATCAGCCACGACTCATATGTGTTTAACCTTTTTTTAAATTTCACCCGAAAATTTTTTTAAATGATTTTGCTAGTGTAATCTAATTGTATTTTCTATCAGGCCTGTGTGTATCTGATTTACAGAGCCTCCTGTTTTTAATTGCTGCCCTTCCAAGGCTATCAGCCACGACTCATATGTGCTTAACCTTTTTCTTTAAATAAAAAAAAAAATCTTTAAATCATTATGCTAGTGTAATCTAATTTTATTTTCTATCAGGCCTGTGTCTAACTGTCTATCTGACTTACAGAGCATACTGTTGTTAATTGCTGCCCTACGTAGCAGCCAGCCAGTGCCACCACTCATATCTGCTTAACATTATTTTAATATTAAAATATAAACTTTTAAATTATTTTGCTAGTGTAATCTAACTTCATTTTCTATCAGGCCTGTGTTTTTCTCACTTACACAGCATACTGTGTTAAATTGCTGCCCTACCTACCAGCCACGACTCATATCTGCTTTACATTATTTTAAAGTAAAAAAAAAAAAAATTAAATCATTTTGCTAGTGTAATTTAATTTCTTTTTCCATTAGGCCTGTGTGTTTCTGGCCCACATCATATAGTGTTACACAGTTTATTTATTATTTTTTTCCACCACTTATATCTGGTGTAACAACATTAGTGTAAATTTTATTTAATTTTTTTTTTAACATCAGTCCTCTTCTAGTGTTATTAAATTTTAGTAGCCAGGCTGCCATTAGTGCCAGCCTGTGTGTCAGGCTGCCAGCATATACTGTGCCTACTTCCATCCTCAGTGCCAGTCCACCACTCCTATCTGTTGTAACATAACATTAAATGTTTTAAAAAAAAACTTTTACATCACTCTTCGAGTGTTATTTAATATTAGTTCACAGGCCAGCCTGCCACCACTAGTGCCAGCCTGTGTGCCAGGCGCACTTGCCAACTAGTTACACCAATCACAGTTGTAACAGTATTGTTAATATTTAAAATTAAAAATTGTTTGATTATGAATCATCCGTTTGCTCGTGCCATTGAATTGCACTTTCCTCCTGCCTGCCAGCCTGTGTGCCAGGCCCACTTGCCAACTAGTTACACCAATCACAGTTGTTGTAATAGTATTGTTAATATTTAAAATTAAAAATTGTTCGATTGTGAATCATTCGTTTGCTTGTGCCATTGAATTGCACTTTCTTCCTGCCTGCCAGCCTGTGTGCCAGGCCGATATGCCAACTAGTTACACCAATCATATTTGTTGTCACAGTATTGTTAATATTTAAAATTAAAAATTTTTAGATTGTGATTGTGAATCATCAGTTTGCTCGTGCCATTGAATTGCACTTTCCTCCTGCCTGCCAGCCTGTGTGCCAGGCCCAACTAGCCAATTAGTGCCACCAATCATATTTCTTGTAACAGTATAGAAATTTTTTTAAATCATAAGTTTTTTGACTGCAAATCTTCAGTCTCCTAGTGCCATTGAATTGCAGTTTCCTCCTGCCTGTCAGCCTGTGTGCCAGGCCCACTTGCCAACTAGTTACACCAATCATAGTTGTTGTAACAGTATTTTTAATATTTAAAATTAAACATTGTTCAATTGTGAATCATCAGTTTGCTCGTGCCATTGAATTGCACTTTCCTCCTGCCTGCCAGCCTGTGTGCCAGGCCGACTTGCCAACTAGTTACACCAATCATATTTGTTGTCACCGTATTGTTAATATTTAAAATTAAAAATTGTTAGATTGTGATTGTGAATCATCAGTTTGCTTGTGCCATTGAATTGCATTTTCCTCCTGCCTGCCAGCCTGTGTGCCAGGCCCAACTAGCCAATTAGTGCCACCAATCATATTTCTTGTAACAGTATTGAAAAAATTGTAAATCATCACTTTTTTTACTGTGAATCTGCAGTCTACTAGTGCCCTTGAATTGCATTTTCCTCCTGCCTGCCAGCCTGTGTGCCAGGCCGATTTGCCAACTAGTTACACCAATCATATTTGGTCTAACAGTATTGCTAATATTTAAAATTAAAAATTGTTAGATTGTGATTGTGACTCATCAGTTTGCTCGTGCCATTGAATTGCACTTTCCTCCTGCCTGCCAGCCTGTGTGCCAGGCCCAACTAGCCAATTAGTGCCACCAATCATATTTCTTGTAACAGTATTGAAAAAATTGTAAATCATCACTTTTTTTTACTGTGAATCTGCAGTCTACTAGTGCCCTTGAATTGCATTTTCCTCCTGCCTGCCAGCCTGTGTGCCAGGCCGACTTGCCAACTAGTTACACCAATCATATTTGTTGTAACAGTATTGTTAATATTTAAAATTAAAAATTGTTAGATTGTGATTGTGAATCATCAGTTTGCTCGTGCCATTGAATTGCACTTTCCTCCTGCCTGCCTGCCTGCCTGCCAGCCTGTGTGCCAGGCCCAACTAGCCAATTACTGCCACCAATCATATTTCTTGTAACAGTATTGAAAAAATTGTAAATCATCACTTTTTTGACTGTGAATCTGCAGTCTACTAGTGCCCTTGAATTGCATTTTCCTCCTGCCTGCCAGCCTGTGTGCCAGGCCGACTTGCCAACTAGTTACACCAATCATATTTGTTGTCACAGTATTGTTAATATTTAAAATTAAAAATTGTTAGATTGTGATCGTGAATCATCAGTTTGCTCGTGCCATTGAATTGCACTTTCCTCCTGCCTGCCAGCCTGTGTGCCAGGCCCACTAGCCAACTACTGCCACCAATCATATTTCTGGTAACAGTATTGAAAAAAAATTAAATCATAACTTTTTGGACTGTGAATCTTCAGTCTCCTAGTGCCATTGAATTGCAGTTGCCTGCCTGCCAGCGTGTGTGCCAGGCCCACTTTCCGTTTCCAACTAGTGCCACCAATCATATTTGTTCTAACAGTATTGTCAATTTTTGGTAAAAACAATTTTTGGACTAAGAAGCATGACTCAGCTAGTTTAATCTAATTGCAGTTGCCTTCCTCCCAGTGTGTGTGCCAGACAGGCCCATTTGCCAACTAGTGCCAACAATCATATTTGTTGTCACAGTACTTCTAATATTTAAAAAATAAATATTTTTGACTTTGAAACATCAGTCTTTTTTTTGTTGTCAGTCTCACAGCGTATACTGTGCCCACTTGCCCAGTGCCACCACTCATAATTTGTGTAATAGTATTGTAAGTGTACATTTAAAAAAAAATGACAGGCAGAGGCAGGCCACCCCGCAGGTTCCATGGTCGTGGTCGTGGTGCTGTGATTCCTTTAGACCCTACAAATATGCACATTGTTCAGACGCCGGGTGCCAGGGGGGACGCGAAAAGTTCTGAGGAGGACCTAGTTGAATGGCTAACACAGGACACCTAATCTTCTACAGCTTCCGCTCCTAGTCCTCCTAACCTTGACGCACCATCCACCTCCAGCTGTGCTTTGGGCACGTCTTGAGTGATCAGTGCCACTCGCCCGCCTGTCACCACCACCAACACTAGCACCACAGCTGCTTCACTTGATCTGTCACAGGAGTTATTGACACATCAGTTGGAAGAAATGAGTGATGCGCAACCATCATTGACAGAGGATGTAGATAACAGTGATATGTCTCAGTCAGGCAGCATTACAGACATGGAGGTATGGTGTGATGATGATGATGATGATGATGTTGTACCCGCTGCTGCTTCCTTTCTTGATGTGTCAGATACAAGTGAAGCGGTTGATGATGATGTGTCGGTGGATGTCACGTGGGTGCCTGCTAGAAGAGAAGAAGAAGAGGGGGAAAGTTCAGATGGGGAGACAGAGAGGAGGAGGAGGAGACGAGTTGGAAGCAGGGGGAGGTTGTTGCAAGGAGCTAGTGGCACAGTCAGACAGCATGCATCGGCACCCAGGGTCAGCCAGACAGCACGCCGACGCCCATCAACGCATGCTGTTGCCACCACCAGAATGCCGTCATCGCAGAACTCAGCAGAACTCAGCAGTGTGGCATTTTTTTGTGTGTCTGCCTCTGACAACAGCGATGCCATTTGCAACCTGTGCCAAAAGAAACTGAGTCGTGGGAAGTCCAACACCCACCTAGGTACAACTGCTTTGCAAAGGCACATGGTCTCACATCACAAACGCCGATGGGAAGAACACATGAGTAGAAGAAACACACACTGAAAGCTGCCCTCCTCCTCCTGCTCCAGCATTTTCATCCATGTCAACCACTGCTGTCCTCCTTGACCCCTCTCAACCATCCTCCACTGAGTCTCTCTTCCGTAGCAGTTCCTGGTCATCTGCCCACAGTCAGCTGTCTGTCAAGGACATGTTTGAGCGTAAGAAGCCAATTTCTCAAAGTCATCCCCTTGCCCGGCGTCTGACAGCTGGCTTGTCTGAACTCTTAGCCCGCCAGCTTTTACCATACAAGCTGGTGGAGTCTGATGCTTTCAAAAAAATTGTATCTATTGGGACACCGCAGTGGAAGGTACCTGGCAGAAATTTCTTTTCACAAAAGGCAATCACAAACCTGTACTCTGTTGTTCGAAAGGAAGTTATAGCATGTCTGGCACACAGCGTTGGGGCAAGGGTCCATATGACCACGGATAGCTGGTCTGCAAAGCATGGTCAGGGCAGGTATATCACCTACACTGCGTATTGGGTAAACCTGCTGATGTCTGACAAGCATGGAATGCGTGGCTCTGCAGAAGAGTTGGTGACACCGCTACGCCTTACAGGCAGGCATGCTGCTACCTCCTCTACTCCTCCTACTCCATCCTCTTCCATAACCTCTTCCATAACCTCTTCCTCGGCTGAGTCCTCCTCTGCTTCTGCGTCTTGCTCCACATCAATGGCACCCCCCCAGCTCCCCAGGTACTATTCCACATCCCGGGTATGGCAGTGTCATGCCGTCTTGGGGTTGACTTGCCTGAAAGTGGAGAGTCACACCGCACCAGCACTCCTTACCACCCTGAACGCACAGGTGGATCAGTGGCTGACTCCGCACCAACTGGAGATTGGCAAGGTTGTTTTTGACAATGGAAGTAATTTGGTGGCAGCATTGAAATTGGGCAAGTTGACACATGTGCCGTGCATGGCACATGTGTGTAATCTGATTGTACAATGATTTGTCCATAAGTACCCAGGCTTACAGGACGTCCTGAAGCAGGCCAGGAAGGTGTGTGGCCATTTCAGGCGTTCCTACATGGCCATGGCGCATTTGTCCGATATCCAGCGTCAAAACAACCTGCCAGTGAGGCGCTTAATTTGCGACAGCCCGACACGGTGGAATTCAACACTCCTAATGTTTGACCACCTGCTCCAACAAGAAAAAGCTGTTAATGAGTATTTGTATGACCGGGGTGCTAGGACAGCTTCTGGGGAGCTGGGGATTTTTTTGCCAAATTACTGGACGCTCATGCGCAATGCCTGTAGGCTCATGCGTCCTTTTGAGGAGGTGACAAACCTTGTCAGTCCCACCAAAGGCACCATCAGCGACATCATACCATTTGTTTTCTTCCTGGAGCGTGCCCTGCGAAGAGTGCTGGATCAGGCCATAGATGAGCGGGAAGAGGAAGAGTTGTGGTGTCCATCACCCCCACAAACAGCCTTATCAGAATCCCTTGCTGGACCTGCGTCAACGCAGGAAGAGGATTGTGAGGAAGAGGAGTCAGAGGAGGAATGTGGCTTTGAGGAGGAGGAGGAAGACCGAGCACAACAGGCATCCCAGGGTGCTCGTTGTTGTCACCTCTCTGGTACCCGTGGTGTTGTACGTGGCTGGGGCGAAGAAGTTACCCTCAGTGAGATCAGTGAGGACGAGGAACGGGACATGACTAGCTCTGCATCCAACCTTGTTCAAATGGGTTCTTTCATGCTGTCGTGCCTGTTGAGGGACCCTCATATAAAAAAGCTGAAGGAGAACGACCTGTACTGGGTGTCCACGCTCCTATACCCCCGGTATAAGCATAAAGTGCATGTAATGTTACCAAATTCCCGCAAGTCAGAAAGGATGGAGCATTTTAAAAATAAATTTAAAAATATGCTTTACACAGCGTATAAGGGTGATGTCACAGCACAACGGGAATGTAACAATGTAACAGGGGAAGAGATTAAAGTAATCCTCCTCCTCCTCCCACGACCACGGCGGCAAGGACAGGATGCTTTCCTGACGTCTTGTTGATGGAGGACATGCGTACCTTTTTAACTCCCATGCATCGCCAGAGCCTTTCGGGATCCAGCCTCAGAGAAATACTCAACCGACAGGTAGCAGACTACCTAGCATTAACTGCGGATCTCAACACTCTGAGGAGCGATGGACCCCTTGACTACTGGGTGTGCAGGCTTGACCTGTGGCCTGAGCTATCCCAATTTGCAATGGAACTTCTGGCCTGCCCCGCTCCAAGTGTCCTGTCCAAAAGGACCTTCAGTGCAGCAGGATGTTTTGTCACTGAGAAGAGAAGTCGCCTAGGTCAAAAAAGCCTTGACTATCTCACCTTTATTAAAATGAATGAGGGATGGATCCTGAAGGAACTGACATTGGGCGATACATTTGAGTAAAAAAGGCCTGATGATGAGATGAGCTGGCTTGGGCTACAACTGGTACACACACTGGCTTTTTTTTCTTATAATGCAGGATGACTTGCGTGACTTATCCGCCAACAACTAGTGTTCAAGACGCAAGGTTTTAGGGCACTTTCTAACTGTTTTACAAACATCAATTTTTCTGGCTGCTGCTACAGCAGCGGCTACAACAATACCCAATGTTTCATTCATTTGTACATGCCTAATGTTTCTGTCCACTGCTGCTGCTCTTAGGGTACAAAACTCAAAGGAAAAAATAAGGCACATAACAGTGATTAAACTGTTAAGAATAGTACAACTTAACACACCACTCATATCTGGTGGAACATTAAATTGCACGCGCAGTGCCCCAAATTCGAAGGAGGAGGACCGACAAAGCATCTTTATCCGTCTCTTGGTTGCTCTAAATTATCTCCGGGTTCCATCTATGCCATACCTGTACTCTATTGTGCAAAAGGGTGGCATATGTGGTGTTTCATGCTGTTGTGCCTGTTGAGGGTCGTGGCCCATAGTATAAAAAGGCTGAAGGAGAACGACCTGTAATGGGTGTTCAAGCACATTTTTTGTAAAATGTTCCCGGTTCCTCTCAATTATCTCCGGGTTCCTAAAATCAATGCCATACCTGTACTCAATTGTGCAAAAGGATGGCATATGTCCTATTTCCTGCTGTTGTTTCTGTTGAGGGTCCTGGACCCTCTTATAAAAACGCTGAAGGAGAACGACGTGTACTGGGTGTCCAATCATTTTTTTTTGTTCAATTTCCCGGTTCCTAAAAATTATCTCTGGGTTTCTAAAATCAATGCCGTACCTGTACTCTATTGTTCAAAAGGATGCAAAATGTCCATTTTCCAGCTGTTGTTTCTGTTGAGGGTCCTGGACCCTCTTATAAAAAGGCTGAAGTAGAAAGAAGTGTACTGGGTGTCCAATAATTTTTTTGGTTCAATTTCCTGGATGCAACAAATTATCTCAGGGTTTCTAAAATCAATGCCTTACCTGTAATCTATTGTTCAAAAGGATGTCCTCTTTCCTGCTGTTGTTTTGGTTGAGGGTCCTGGACCCTCTTATAAAAAGGCCTAAGGATAAAGAAGTGTACTTGGTGTCCAATCAATGTTTTTTTCTATTTCCCGTTTCATAAAAATTATCTCTGGGTTTCTAAAATCAATGCCTTACCTGTACTCTATTGTTAAAAAGGATGCAATATGTCCTCTTTCCTGCTGCTGTTTCTGTTGAGGGTCCTGGACCCTCTTATAAAAAGGCAGAAGGAGAAAGAAGTGTACTGGGTGTTCAATCAATGTTTTTTTCTATTTCCCGTTTCCTAAAAATTATTTCCGGGTTTCTAAAATCAATGCTGTACCTTTACTCTGTTGTTCAAAAGGATGCCATATGTCCTCTTTCCTGCTGTTGTTTCTGTTGAGGGTCCTGGATCCTCTTATAAAAAGGCTGAAGTAGAAAGAAGTGTACTGGGTGTCCAATCATTTATTTGGTTCAATTTCCCGGTTGCAACAAATTATCTCAGGGTTTCTAAAATCAATGCCTTACCTGTAATCTATTGTTCAAAAGGATGCCATATGTCCTCTTTCCTGCTGTTGTTTCTGTTGAGGGTCCTGGAGCCTCTCATA
Organism: Bombina bombina; assembly: GCF_027579735.1. Classification (NCBI taxonomy): domain Eukaryota; kingdom Metazoa; phylum Chordata; class Amphibia; order Anura; family Bombinatoridae; genus Bombina; species Bombina bombina. The sequence continues at coordinate 423,951,101 of NC_069502.1, read as the reverse complement.
AAAAAGCTGAAGTAGAAAGAAGTGTACTGGGTGTCCATCCAATCATTTTCTGGGTTCAATTTCCCTGTTCATAAAAATTATCTCAGGGTTTCTAAAATCAATGCCTTAACTGTAATCTATTGTTCAAAAGGATGCCATATGTCCTCTTTCCTGCTGTTGTTTGGTTGAGGGTCCTGGACCCTCTTATAAAAAGGCCTAAGGATAAAGAAGTGTACTGGGTGTCCAATCAATGTTTTTTTCTATTTCCCGTTAAGGAACATGTTAGTGTTAACTATAAGGCCACACACCTATACAGGTAATTGTAACCCCTCCCCTTATAGCTATTTAAGGATTGTGTTTAGTTACTTCTCACATACAACATGATTAAGGTCAGTTGATGACCGAAACGTTGTTGTTTCTTGAAATGTTTCTTCATTAAAAGCAGTTGAAAAAACTTTAAATTGTGGTGCTGCTGCCTTCTGCTTCTACATTGTCTACTTTGGGGTTGGTGCAGAGACCCCTGCAGCGTGCACCCTGTTTTGGAGTGAGTGCTGGGCCAACCTTTATCTTCTACCTTTTTTCAAAGCCTATGTGGAGTGGCCATTTATATTAATTCCTTTATTACACATTCCCATATAATCCAATTGGTGGACTGTCCAAAGTCAATCCACAGGCATGTGTCTAAAAGAACTGTATGTTGTTCACATGTAATAATGCACTCGAGATGTGATCCAATGACAAGTACATCAGACGGACCTCTATGTCTTTTCAATATCAAATGCATCCATGTGTACTGATATATATTATCAAAAAGAGAAATGACATATTGTAAAATCATAAAGATTAGCACATAATGTTGGCTTTGAAACATGCTTTTAAATGTATTTATCAAACTTTCCATAACAAATACTGGTGAGCAAACAGAGTTTTAATAATCAATTAAAACAGATTGTAAATTAGACTTCAAACAAATCAATTAATACATTTAAACATAGTCATTATTGTGACTTTTGTACTAAATATTGGGAAGCATCAACATTTTCAGATTTTAATTGATGCTGAATATGAATGTTTAAAATAATTTTTTTCATATAATATATGTATTTAAACAATTGTATTATATTTTTCAGATGAGATAGTCTCTCAAATTCACTAAGAGGTCTCTGAAGCTTTGCAGGCCTCACTAGTTGCTACATTATTTATGCTGCCGATTTACTAATGCATCGAGCGACCGTTTGCTGCAAAGAATCAAGAACTGGGGAAGTTACTAAAGCTAAAGGTTGAAAAGAAACTGGGGTGAATTTTACCCAGTGGCAGGGCTACTCTGTTAGCAACAGGCCAGGGAGTGAGGTTACAGCCTCTTGTTTATGTAAGCTTTTACAACCTGTGAGACGTTACTGACACGTTTTTTACCAGTCCTCTAACAGCGGATTTATTCCGTACCGGGACAAAGACGACTTCCGTGGAGCACGGCTCCAAACACCATCAGGGTCCTGTCTGATGAGATCTTGACAGCGAGACGCCCACCGGACTTCACTGCACCTTTCTGGTCAGCGTACTGACTGCTGCAAATGTCAGCCTGCCTGCTTACACTTTTTTAACGAAAAGTGCCACTTCACTTGTGAGTACCTTTCCACTGGATAACACTACACTCTATTTTCCAATTGCACAGAGATATCTGCACTATGAGGCACTCTCTTTTTTCTTTTACTCTATTTTTCAGATGAGCCTTCCACTTCGGGGCATCACCCTGTTCCCCAACTCCCCCCCCTCGCCACTCTTCCCGTCATTCCCGTCCAGCCCCTTCCCCAACTCCCCACCCTGCCCCCTTGCTGCTCTCCCCGTCATTCCTGTCCTGCCCCTTCCCCAACTCCACCCCTGTACTCCCTCGCCGCTCTCCCCATCTTGTTCATCCTGCTCCACCGTCCCAAGCATCACCCACCCCACCCTCCCAACCTGAGCAGGCCCCACCGGAGCAGGACCCCCATGAGCCACCTCCCCCACCTGAGCAGCCCCAGCTTCCCCACCTGCACAGGGCCCCCCACCTCGCCACATCCCTCCTCCCCAACCACAGCTTTTCCCTGATCCCCACCTTCCTTGCCCTCGGTTTCCTGTACTCCTTCCCAGCCACTGATGTAAGTATCATTACAAATCAACATTAGAACATACATTCTTAAAAGAACATTATACTGATCTAATTATAAATTAATGTTTTTTTTTATTATAAAATGTTATTCATGACAATTTTCTTTATTTTATGAATGTAAATATTTAATGTTTACATTGTTTGAAATTATCATACTCATTTTTCATGATCTAAATGATATTGGCTAGATGTTGGATATCAATTATGTAAATATGCTTATTTATGTGTTATTTTTAATAACAGCCCCTTTCCCTGTGAGTCATAAACCCAAAAACAAATGATTTTTCGTTAGGGTTTTTATTTTATTTCACATCTTAATGGTTTATCTATGAAGAACATATTTCATGTGTAATTCTTCTATATAGAATATTTCATTCTAATCCTGATTTGTATTTAAATTTGTACAATGTCCATTTGCTATATTTTGATTCTGTTGTGTAATTAATCTTAATTTTGAATGAATAATTTTTTTTTTGGTTGTGACTCAGCATGGTTGATGCTAGAGTCTCTAGCGGGATTGGAGCAAACCATGCTGGGCTTCCATAGGTTGCTGGCATGGATGCAGAAATCCATAGTTCTGCAGCTGCAGTATAATTGCATGATGCTAGCGCATCTAATCCATATAGATGCAAAGGAATCAAGCCACAGCTGCAGTACCTTATGCCGAGGAAGGTGAGGAGGATGCCCCAGGAAGTGGAGGGTCCAGAGATGACCCAAGGGAGCAGGACTAACTCCACCGTCCCTATAACCAGTTATTTTGTTGCCCGTTGGTGTTTTTTTTTATGTTTCTTGTTGTGCTTGTTGCACTTTGTTTGCCCTTATCAGATGTCCCCAAAGGGGCTTTGTTGGGCTTTGTTTACCCTTGTCAACTCCATGAAAGGACTGTGATGCATTATGTCACCTTGTCAGATGGCTCCAAAGGGGCTATGTTAGCCTTTGTTTACCCTTGTCAACTCCATGAAAGGTCTGTGATGCACTATTTCACCTTGTCAGATGGCTCCAAAGGGGCTATGTTAGCCTTTGTTTACCCTTGTCAACTCCATGAAAGGTCTGTGATGCACTATTTCACCTTGTCAGATGGCTCCAACGGGGCTATGTTGGCCTTTGTTTACCCTTGCCAACTCCATGAAAGGACTGTGATGCACTATGTCACCTTGTCAGATGGCTCCAAAGGGGCTATGTTGGACTTTGTTTACCCTTGTCAACTCCATAAAAAGACTTTGATGTGCTATGTCACCTTGTCAGATGGCTCCAAAGGGGCTATAGTGGCCTTTGTTTACCCTTGTCAACTCCATGAAAGAACTGTGATGCACTATGTCAACTTGTCAGATGGCTCCATTTGTCCTATTATCATACAGCTAGATTACAAGTCTGTGCGTTCATCTTAATATGGTCATTTCAGCATTAAAGCATAGCAGCCATTAAAAGTCTTGTCGGTATACGTGTACCACAAGTCTTTTAGCCTGTAACGCAACGTCAGTACCGCACTCTTAATAATGACGTTTTTTTAATGGAATTCCCTTAGCGCTGCCATTACGAGTTTTGCGTTCTGGCTAAAAAAACAGCGTTAGAGCCTAAAACAACACGATCCGTAATGCCATCTAAAAGCCATAGTTATGAGTTTTACGCTACAAAGTTGTTACATTGCATCACAAACACGATATTAAATTTATTAACCCCTAATCTGCCGCTCCCAACATTTTTTTTATAAACCCCTATTCCGCCGCTCTCTGACATCGTCACCACTTTAATAAACTTATTAACCCCTAAACCACCGCCCTCCCACATCGCAAACACTATTTAAATATTATTAACCCCTAATCTGCCGTCTGCCTACACTATACTTAAGTTATTAAGTCCTACACCGCCGAAAATATAATAAACCTTTTAACCCCTGAACCGCAAGCCCCACACAATGAAATATACTAAAGTAAACTATTAACCCCTAAACCGAAAGCCCCACACATCGCAATAAACAAAATTAATCTAGTAACCCCTAAACCTAACGCCCCCCTAACTTTAGATTAAAATTACAATTTCCCTATCTTAAATTAAATTAAAATGTACCTGTCAAATTAAAAAATATAACTGTTAAACTAAAATTAAACTAACTACCAATTAAATTAAACTAAACTACACATTAAAAAAATCCTAACACTACTCTAAAAATTACAAACGATTTAAATACAAAAATAAAAAGACTAAATTACAAAAAATAACAAACACTAAAATACGAAAAATAACAACCGAAATGATAAAAAAAAAAAAATTACACCTAATCTAATGGCCCTATCAAAATAAAAAAAAGCCCACCCACAATAAAAAAAAAACTATAATAAACTATGAATAAGCCTTAAAAGGGCCTTTTGTAGGGCATTGCCCTAAGTTAAACAGCTCTTTTACCTGTAATAAAAAAACACAAAGACCCCCCAACAGTAAAACCCACCACCCAACCAACCCCCCAAAATAAAAAAAAATAACTCTAAAAAAACCTAAGATACACATTGCCCTAAAAAGGGCATTTGGATAGGCATTGCCCTTAAAAGGGCATTTAGATCTTTTACATGCCCAAACCCTAATCTAAAATAAAAACCCACCCACAAAATCACTAACCCCCGAAGAACAACTTACAGTTTTTAAAGTCCCACTTGAATGATCTTCATCCAGGCGGCGAGAAGTCTTCATCCAGACAGCCTCTTTTATCATCATCCAGGCAGGGAAGTCCTCACTTAGGTGGCAAGAAGTCTTCATCCAGACGGACTCTTCAATCTTCATCCAGGCGGCATCTTCTATCTAGATCCCGGCGGAGAGGAGCGGGTCCATCCTGAAGATATCTGGCACGGAGCATCCTCTTCATACGGTTGCCGCTGTTCACTGAATCTTCAATGCAAGGTACGTGATTCAAGATGGCGTCCCTTGCATTCCTGTTTCCTAAAAAAAATGAATCAGCAAATAGGAATTAGAGCTGCTAAAATCCTATTGGCTGTTCAAATCAGCCAATAGGATTTAAGCAGCAGCAGATTAGAGGTGCAAATTAGGGGTGTTTATGTTAGGGTGTTAGGTTTAAACGTTACTTTTCTTTTCCCCATAGACTTCAATGGGGCTGCGTTACGGAGCTTTTCTTTCCGCAGTTGCAGGTGTTAGACTTTTTTCCGACCCGCTCTCCCCATTGATGTCTATGGGGAAAGCGTGCACAAGAAAGTCAAAGCAGCGCTTGTTTTGTGTGCTGCATGGATCTTAAAAACCCCATATCGCACGCACAAGCCGGGTTTTGAAAAACTTTTAATGGCTGCACTATAGGGGGTTAAAAAATGCTAACACTTATTAACCCCTAATCTGCCGCCCCCTCTATCGCTGACACCTGCATTATCTTATTAACCCCTAATCTGCCGCTCCAGACACCGCCGCCACCTACATTATAGCTATGTACCACTAATCTGCTGCCCCTAACATCGCAGACACCTACATAATATTTATTAACCCCTAATCTGCCCCCCAAACGTCGCTGCAACCTAACTACAAGTATTAACCCCTAATCTGCCGACCGGACCTCGCCTCTACTATAATAAATGTATTAACCCCTAAACCGCCGCACTCCTGCCTCGCAAACCCTATAATAAATAGTATTAACCCCTAATCTGCCCCCCCCCCAATGTCGCCGCAACCTAACTACAAGCATTAACCCCTAATCTGTCAACCGGACACCGCCGCCACCTACATTATAGCTATGAACCCCTAATCTGCTGTCCCTAACATCGCCGACCCCTATATTATATTTATTAACCCCTAATCTGCCCCCCCAACGTCACCGCAACCTAACTACAAGTATTAACCCCTAATCTGCCGACCAGACATCGCCGCCAATATAATAAATGTATTAACCCCTAAACCGCCGCACTCCCGCCTCGCAAACACTATAATACATTTTATTAACCCCTAATCTGCCCTCCCTAACATCGCCGCCACCTACCTACAATTATTAACCCCTAATCTCCCGCCCCCAATGTTGCCGCTACTATAATAAAGTTATTAACCCCTAAACCTAAGTCTAACCCTAACCCTAACACCCACCTAACTTAAATATAATTTAAATAAAACAAAATAAATTTACTATAATTAAATAAATTAATCCTATTTAAAACTAAATACTTACCTGTAAAATAAACCCTAATATAGCTACAATATAACTAATAGTTACATTGTAGCTATTTTAGGATTTATATTTATTTTACAGGCAACTTTGTATTTATTTTGACTAGGTACAATAGCTATTAAATAGTTAATAACTATTTAATAACTACCTAGCTAAAATAAATACAAATTTACCTGTAAAAAAAATCCTAACCTAAGTTACAATTACATCTAACACTACACTATCATTAAATTAATTAAACCTTTTAACCCCTGAACCGCAAGCCCCACACAATGAAATATACTAAAGTAAACTATTAACCCCTAAACCGAAAGCCCCCCACATCGCAATAAACAAAATTAATCTAGTAACCCCTAAACCTAACGCCCCCCCTAACTTTAGATTAAAATTACAATTTCCCTATCTTAAATTAAATTAAAATGTACCTGTCAAATTAAAAAATATAACTGTTAAACTAAAATTAAACTAACTACCAATTAAATTAAACTAAACTACACATTAAAAAAATCCTAACACTACTCTAAAAATTACAAACGATCTAAATACAAAAATAAAAAAGACTAAATTACAAAAAATAACAAACACTAAAATACGAAAAATAACAACCGAAATGATAAAAAAAAAAAATTACACCTAATCTAATGGCCCTATCAAAATAAAAAAAGCCCACCCACAATAAAAAAACCCTATAATAAAAAACCTATAATAAACTATGAATAAGCCTTAAAAGGGCCTTTTGTAGGGCATTGCCCTAAGTTAAATAGCTCTTTTACCTGTAATAAAAAAATACAAAGACCCCCCAACAGTAAAACCCACCACCCAACCAACCCCCCAAAATAAAAAAAAAAATAACTGTAAAAAAACCTAAGATACACATTGCCCTAAAAAGGGCATTTGGATAGGCATTGCCCTTAAAAGGGCATTTAGATCTTTTACATGCCCAAACCCTAATCTAAAATAAAAACCCACCCAAAAAATCACTAACCCCCGAAGAACAACTTACAGTTTTTAAAGTCCCACTTGAATGATCTTCATCCAGGCGGCGAGAAGTCTTCATCCAGACGGCCTCTTTTATCATCATCCAGGCAGGGAAGTCCTCACTTAGGTGGCAAGAAGTCTTCATCCAGACGGACTCTTCAATCTTCATCCAGGCGGCATCTTCTATCTTGATCCCGGCGGAGAGGAGCGGGTCCATCCTGAAGATATCTGGCACAGAGCATCCTTTTCATACGGTTGCCGCTGTTCACTGAATCTTCAATGCAAGGTACGTGATTCAAGATGGCGTCCCTTGCATTCCTGTTTCCTAAAAAAAATGAATCAGCAAATAGGAATTAGAGCTGCTAAAATCCTATTGGCTGTTCAAATCAGCCAATAGGATTTAAGCAGCAGCAGATTAGGGGTGTTTATGTTAGGGTGTTAGGTTTAAACGTTACTTTTCTTTTCCCCATAGACTTCAATGGGGCTGCGTTGCAGAGCTTTTCTTTCCGCAGTTGCAGGTGTTAGACTTTTTTCCGACCCGCTCTCCCCATTGATGTCTATGGGGAAAGCGTGCACAAGCAAGTCAAAGCAGCGCTTGTTTTGTGTGCTGCATGGAGCTTAAAAACCCCATATCGCACGCACAAGCCGGGTTTTGAAAAACTTTTAATGGCTGCACTATAGGGGGTTAAAAAAATGCTAACACTTATTAACCCCTAATCTGCCGCCCCCTCTATCGCTGACACCTGCATTATCTTATTAACCCCTAATCTGCCGCTCCGGACACCGCCGCCACCTACATTATAGCTATGTACCCCTAATCTGCTGCCCCTAACATCGCAGACACCTACATAATATTTATTAACCCCTAATCTGCCCCCCCAACGTCGCCGCAACCTAACTACAAGTATTAACCCCTAATCTGCCGACCGGACCTCGCCGCTACTATAATAAATGTATTAACCCCTAAACCGCCACACTCCTGCCTCGCAAACCCTATAATAAATAGTATTAACCCCTAATCTGCCTCCCCCAACGTCGCCGCAACCTAACTACAAGCATTAACCCCTAATCTGTCGACCGGACACCGCCGCCACCTACATTATAGCTATGAACCCCTAATCTGCTGTCCCTAACATCGCCGACCCCTATATTATATTTATTAACCCCTAATCTGCCCCCCAACGTCACCACAACCTAACTACAAGTATTAACCCCTAATCTGCCGACCAGACATCGCCGCCAATATAATAAATGTATTAACCCCTAAACCGCCGCACTCCCGCCTCGCAAACACTATAATACATTTTATTAACCCCTAATCTGCCCTCCCTAACATTGCCGCCACCTACCTACAATTATTAACCCCTAATCTCCCGCCCCCAATGTCGCCGCTACTATAATAAAGTTATTAACCCCTAAACCTAAGTCTAACCCTAACACCCCCCTAACTTAAATATAATTTAAATAAAACAAAATAAATTTACTATAATTAAATAAATTAATCCTATTTAAAACTAAATACTTACCTGTAAAATAAACCCTAATATAGCTACAATATAACTAATAGTTACATTGTAGCTATTTTAGGATTTATATTTATTTTACAGGCAACTTTGTATTTATTTTGACTAGGTACAATAGCTATTAAATAGTTAATAACTATTTAATAACTACCTAGCTAAAATAAATACAAATTTACCTGTAAAATAAATCCTAACCTAAGTTACAATTACATCTAACACTACACTATCATTAAATTAATTAAATAAATTAATCCTATTTAAAACTAAATACTTACTTGTAAAATAAACCCTAATATAACTACAATATAACTAATAGTTACATGAGGATGAAGACTTCTGTTCCGATCAGCCAATAGAATGCGAGGTCAATCTGATTGGCTGATTGGATCAGCCAATCGTATTGAACTTCAATCTGATTGTCTGATTGAATCAGCCAATCAGATTTTTCCTACCTTAATTCTGATTGGCTGATAGAATCCTATCAGCCAATCGGAATTCAAGGGACGCCATCTTGGATGACGTCACTTAAAGGTACCGTCATTTAGTCGTCGCATCAAGAAAGAAGAGGATGCTCCACGTCGGATGCCTTAAGGATGCTGCCGCTCCGCTCCGGTGGATGAAGATAGAAGATGACGCCTGGATGAAGAATTCTGATGGATGGAAGACCTCTTCTTGCCCCGCTTGGATGAAGACCTGCCGGTATGGATGTCCTCTTCTGCCCGATCGGATGAAGACTTCGGCCCGGCTGGGTGAACATGACTCAAGGTAGGGAGATCTTCAGGGGCTTAGTGTTAGGTTTATTTAAGGGGAGTTTGGGTTAAAGTAGGGGTATGTGGGTGGTGGGTTGTAATGTTGGGGGGTGGTATTGTGGTTTTTTTACAGGCAAAAGAGCTGTTTTCTTTGGGGCATGCCCCGCAAAAGGCCCTTTTAAGGGCTGGTAAGGTAATAGAGCTGTTAACTTTTGTAATTTAGTATAGGGTAGGGCATTTTTTTTATTTTGGGGGGCTTTGTTATTTTATTAGGGGGCTTAGATTAGGTGTAATTAGTTTAAAATTCTTGTAATATTTTTTATTTTTTGTAATTTAGTGTTTGTTTTTTTGTACTTTAGTTTATTTAATTGTATTTAATTGTAGGTACTTGTAGTTAATTTATTTAATGATAGTGTAGTGTTAGGTTTAATTGTAACTTAGGTTAGGATTTATTTTACAGGTAATTTTGTAATTATTTTAACTAGGTAGCTATTAAATAGTAAATAACTAATAACTATTGTACCTAGTTAAAATAAATACAAAGTTGCCTGTAAAATAAATATAAATCCTAAAATAGCTACAATGTAACTATTAGTTATATGTAGCTATATTAGGGTTTATTTTACAGGTAAGTATTTAGTTTTAAATAGGATTAATTTATTTAATTAATTTAATGATAGTGTAGTGTTAGGTGTAATTGTAACTTAGGTTAGGATTTATTTTACAGGTAAATTTGTATTTATTTTAGCTAGGTAGTTATTAAATAGTTATTAACTATTTAATAGCTATTGTACATAGTTAAAATAAATACAAAGTTGCTTGTAAAATAAATATAAATCCTAAAATAGCTACAATGTAACTATTAGTTATATTGTAGCTATATTAGGGTTTATTTTACAGGTAAGTATTTAGTTTTAAATAGGATTAATTTATTTAATTATAGTAAATTTATTTCATTTTATTTCAATTATATTTAAGTTAGGGGGGTTAGGGTTAGGGTTAGACTTAGGTTTAGGGGTTAATAACATTATTATAGTAGCGGCGACGTTGAGGGCGGGAGATTAGGGGTTAATAATTGTAGGTAGGTGGCGGCGATGTTAGGGAGGGCAGATTAGGGGTTAATAAAATTTATTATAGTGTTTGCGAGGCGGGAGTGCGGCGGTTTAGGGGTTAATACATTTATTATAGTGGCAGCGATGTCCATTCGGCAGATTAGGGGTTAATACTTGTAGTTAGGTTGCGGCGACGTTGGGGGGGGAGACTAGGCGTTAATGAAATTTAGTATAGTGTTTGCGAGGCGGGAGTGCGGCAGTTTAGGGTTAATACATTTATTATAGTGGCGGCGATGTCCGGCAGATTAGGGGTTAATACTTGTAGTTAGGTTGTGGCAACATTGGGGGGGGGGCAGATTAGGGGTTAATAACTATAATGTAGGGGTTGGCGATGTTTTGGACAGCAGATTAGAGGTTAATAGCTATAATGTAGGTGGCGGCGATGTCCAGTCGGCAGATTAGGGGTTAAATAATTTTATGATAGTGTTTGCGATGTGGGGGGCCTCAGTTTAGGGGTTAATAGGTAGTTTATGGGTGTTAGTGTACTTTAGCACTGTAGTTAAGAGCTTTATATTCCGGTGTTAGCCCATAAAGCTCTTAACTACTGACTTTATTCGGTAGATTCGGATGGCCGTGTATTACACTAGTATTTACACCTAATATACAGTACATAATACTATTCTAATACACAGCATATTCCACCTAAAACATACCGAAATTCTGAATTTCGGAACCGTATCGAACCGAATTCAGCCGAATTTATCCGAATCCGAATAAATCCGAAACAAATTCATTCGAATCCGAATAAATCCGAAACGAATTCATTCAAATTTTTTAAAATTCTAATCGATCCGAACCGAAATTTGAAAAATCCAAATCAATCCGAACCGAAACCGAACCGAATTTTTTCGCCATGCACATATCTAGAAATTTATAAAGAAAGGGTATGATACTAGCCTGGTACAGAAAGCTAGAGTAGATAGTAGAAGTAGAGATAGATGGGACTTGCTGCAGAGTACTAATAAGAACAAAAATACACTCAGAACCCATAATGAAGAAAAGAAATGGGGAGCTAAATGTATAACAACTTACAATTTAGGCGCTAACTTTATTAAATCTACACTTAAAAAGCACTGGAATATCCTACTGTCTGATCCCATTTTAGGACCACACTTAGAGCTTACCCCTGTAACTATCTTTAAGAAAAATAAGAGAATGAAAATGTCCACAGCTCTCCATTTTCATTTCTACTATATACATTTTGGTGAAGTGGCAGTTCACCTGTCTTCACGAGCACTCCTGTCCTCTAGTGCTGTTCCACATTGAACTGTTTCAGTAAGAAAAATAAGAGTGTTAAAAATATACTAGCTCCGTCTAAGTTAAGAGCAATTAAAAATACAGGGAAAGGGACTCTCTCTGATTGGTGTTTAAACAAAGGGGGAACTTTCAAATGTGGAAGACTTAATTGCTGTATGTGTGGCCTTATAAGTAAGGGTGATAGTATTCACAATTGGGATCACTCTAAGGAGTTCAAAATTAAGGATAGGGCCTCATGTGTGTCCGTGTATGCGGTGTACTGCCTCATGTGTGAATGTAATTTGATTTACGTGGGCAGGACCCATAGGAAAGTCAAACGCTGCATATACAAACACATAGAGAATATAACTAAAGGGTATGAAAATCACAGTGTATCTGAACACTTTAGGAGGGTGCATAACAAAAATCCAAACAACCTCACCGTGAAGGTGTTACAGACTATACCACAATCAATGGGTAATGAACAACAGAGGTTAATGCATCTCAGAAAGTGTGAAACAAAATGGATTCACCTGCTGGATTGTATGGCCCCCAAAAGGTTAAATGTGGATATAGACTTGCAGGCCTTTATGACATAAGTACAGTATGGTTTACTGTTTAAATATAAATTATTCCTTTCCTTTCATGAATTTTCTAGCACATAATATATAATAATTTTTTGAATTTTTTTTTAATATTTTAATGTTTGAAGATAATGATTTGTTATTTATATATTTATTAATTCTTAATGGTATATATTGTTGTGCATGAAATATTTGAATTCAGTATTTATTATTTTTTAAAGGCAAATAATGTTATGATTGTTTCAATAACATTCGTTTTCTTCCTGTTTCCATGAAGTTGCAAATAAGTATATTTGTGTGTTGTATTTCAGAAAAAGAATTGCTGGTGATACATCAGTACTCAGTGGTGCTGACAAAATTATTTTCTATGTCAGCATATAGAGCTGCAGGTAATAAGATGTATATTTAAATGTTTCTCTTTTTTATACAGATAGGTTTTAAATGTATGTATCGATTTGTTTTTTAATTGAGTATCCATATACAGCAAATGTATCCGCTCATTAGATTTTGAATGTATAGCCTAAGTTTCGATGTCATTTATAGACTTGGATTGTCTGTTTTTCCAGTAAGTAAATAGTTAAAGCCATTTTTTGTAGAACAAAGAGGCACTTCCGCATCCTGCTACCGGATAGGCCGGTTGTTAACCAATAGTAAGAGACCATCAGATGTTTATAGCAACGTACAGGAGTGTGCAATACATTGTCACATCCTCCTGAAAAAGTCTGCAGAGTGCAGACGAAACTCATTGGGGGAGGAGCTACGGACGGCTCCTAAATACAGAGACTGCCTATAAGGAGGATTCAAGCGGTGGCAAAGCAGATAATCCCTGGAGGGATTTACAGTCGATTGAGACTCGCTTTTCTCCTTCCCCTGAGTGGGATCAATGCTCGTTTTTAAAGTTTGTCTGTAAGTGCAATATTAACTGTGTGTTAAATAAATATTTGGAACGTCTACCTTGATGTGGGGTTGCACTTTTTTCTTCTTTGCTATTAAACAGAGTATTATCTGAATGTTGACAGCACATATATTCCAATTTTCCTTACAACTTATTGTAGTAGTATAACATAAGAAATCTCCTTTCTATTATTTTTTATTATATTTAATTATCAAACGATATATTGCTATAGTAACATATAATGTATAAACAATAAACATTTTTGTGATGTATATAGTAGCATTATTTCTATGTTAAATCCTGCTGCTTCCTAAATATTTCCTAATCTTCCTATTCTAATGAAATATATATTTATTGCCAACAATGGATTATAGTTCACATATCACAGTATTATGTTATCTAGCGTTACATTATGTGAAGCTTTGCATTACATAAAACAAACACGCTTGCTAGTTAACAATAGTAATACATTGGTTATTGACATGCAAAGGTGTAAAATCCGTCATTTGATTGGGTTATGTTGTTCCGCGATATTGGATGCGCCATGTTGTGTACGACGTCACATGCAAAGGTGTAAAATCCGTCATTTGATTGGGTTACGCTGTTCCGCGATATTGGATGCGCCATGTTGTGTAAGACGTCAAATGCGAAGGTGTAAAATCCGTCATTTGATTAGATTATGTTGTTCCGCGATATTGGATGCTCCAGGTTAGCGAATAAGAACACAAGTTTAAAACCATATTTTTCTAGGTTTATGGATTGTCAATCATGTACATTATTGAAACATAGATGATAAAGAGTAAACACATATCTATTGATGGCTGTCTCGTGTAAGAAATGAATGAAGGCGAAGGGGGGTAGTTATCAAGCCGTCAATCTCAAATGTGCTGGAATTCCGCAGCGTATTTGTGGCGAGGCTGATTCGCCTTAGTTATCAAAGGCTAGAGACCGGCAAAAGTAGAATTTTGCGATGTAAACTTCGATCCGCCGGACTCAGTCCGACACAGATCGATTCTTACGTCACTACAGATGTTCCACACACAAGTGTGACACAATCTGACTACTTTTGCTAGTTATCAAAAAACTAGCAGGTACGCTCAGCACTTTTACGGCCCAGTGTACCTGGTTTTCAAACCGCCACCCTGGAGGCGGCGGATCCCATAGGAATCAATGGGAGTCTGACCATAGCGAAAGTACAAGTTCGCTGCTGACAGACATCCCATTGATTTCTATGGGAGCTTTCTACACCTAACACCCTAACATGTACCCCGAGTCTAAACACCTCTAATCTGTCCCCCCCTACACCGCCGCAACTAAATAAAATGATTAACCCCTAAACCGCTGCTCACGGAGCCCACCGCAAGCTACTCTATACATATTAACCCCTAAACCGCCGCTCCCGGAGCCCACCGCCACCTACATGATACCTAGTAACCCCTTATCCTGCCCCCCTATAATAAAGTTATTAACCCCTATCCTGCCGATCCCGCACCTCGCCGCAAATAAATAAATAGTTTAACCCCCTAAGCCGGAGATGGAGGAGGCACAGGAGATGATGGTCCAGGAGCTGATGGTCAAGGAGTTGATGGTCCAGACTCTTGTGGTCTTCCTATTTCCGGATATGGTCTGCTTGCCAACTCCTAGAGGACATGTAATATGTTATTTTGAACATTCAACATATTTGTTTGTCCTTCTATCAGGGTGTTCACTGCGTTGGTCAGAAACTGTGTGTGTGCCTGTTGTGCCCTCCAGGAGGTCTGCATTTACTCCAGGAAGACCCTCATTAGCTCCACCTCTTGGATTTCAGGGGGATGGTCTCCTCAGGGGGAGCTGCTGCACGGCGGGCTGCTGCTACACGGCGGACTGCTGCTGCACAGGGGGCTGCTGCTGCAGGGATATCTTCTGCAGGGTTCTCCTCCAGTTCTCCCCGAGGTGGCCTGTCATTTTCTGCACCATCAAAAAAGAGAGCAAACAAGGTCCAGGAGGGATGACTAAAAAATGGTAATCATTTATTTGGTATTAAAATTCACGATATACACAAAGCACACATTGGTAGGCTATGGCTGTGAGGTCTGCTGACGTGTTTCGGTAGTTATACCGTAGTCATAGCTAATGATCTTACACTCACACCCTATTTACATAGCTCTGCCAGAGCTGTGATTGGGTAACAAAGTTTTGGCCAGGCCTACTAGGTTAGATTTTATGGTAGCTTCCCCTGTATGGGGATTCCTTAACATACAGCCTCTTTAGCGTGTCTTACAATAGTATATTCACATACACAGTGGGTCTCCCTCATCAAATTCATGATTGGTACCGTTGTATTTTTGGGTCCTTATAGAACCAGTTCATTTCATACTAATTCATTTTGTATAAGTGATCATTCCAATCTCACTAAACCATTTTTTTTTTCATACAGAACACATAATAGCAATAGTAATCACAGTAGCAATAACAATGGTCTATGTAAACCCGCTATGTTTTTAATTCAAAAAGTTTAATAGCATAGCCTTTATCTAAAAATGTATATTATGTTATTTATTGCACATACAAAACGTGTGCGGTATCGGGACTAAACCATCCCTCCCTTGCACTCTATCCCTTGTTGTGTATCAATACCTAATATGGGTAGCATAAATCAAAGTATGGTCCTAGGTTTGGTCCTAGATATGTGGGCCCTAAGATCTGCCCTAGGGAAGCCCCTTATCCACCCTACTTTCCTATCTTTATATTTCATTGTTAGATGTTTGTATTTATATATATATCTTCCCCCCTCCTAAACTTAATTCCTCTCCTTAGCCATAAACTAGATCTAATTCATCCATGTTAGGCTGTACCACCATACACGGTTAGTGTTTCTAGTTATGTGGGATTTGTGAGTGGGGGAGAAGAGTTTGGAGATTTGCTCCCAGAGATTGATCAGATCATATTCTGATTTTGTGCATGAAATTATATGCATGCAAACACAAATTCAGATGAACCTTAGAGAGGTCATTCCCAGAAGTTGATCAGATCAAATTCTGAGTTTAGACCATTTGGAATCCTTGTTTTCATCTTAAAGATCCAAAAGACCTCCTGTCTTGCAAGTGTCCTATCTCTATCCCCTCCTCTACTTCCAAATTGGACCTGTTCCACTATTGTCCATCTGAGTGTGTCTGGTCTTTTTTGATGAAAGTCCCTGAAATGTCTGACTAGTGGTGTGAACAGGGTGCCCAATTTAATGTTACCAATATGCTCCCTTATCCTTGTTCTAGTAACCCTTGTAGCCATGCCTACATATTGAATTTTGCAATCTATACGTATTAACAGGTATACTACGTATGACATTCTACAGTTGTAGCACTTGTTATGAGAAAACATCTCTCCTGCCATTTCACACCTAAATCCGCTCCTAATGACACATATTCACATGCTTTGCATGTGTGATTTTGGCACCTATATACACCTTACATAGTTAACTACAAACTGGTTACGGGTGCTGTTGACTTTAGGGCAGTGGGTGAGACCATATTCCCTATTGTAGCACCCCTTCTGTAGGAGAATGTGCACCCTTTTTCCACTAGATCTGCCAGATCTTCATTGACAGCTAGCATCTTGAAATGTTTGTTAACTATTGTCAGGAAAAAGGCTTGTTTCGTTGCTTGGGACAGTTTTTTTTCTGCTTTGTTTGTTTCTCCATTTCAGCAAATCCTTCCTGTCTAGGATTGCTACGGAGTTCCTTACACCCTGAACGATGGGTGTTGGATATTCTCTATCCTTTAATCTGTTCAATAGCAATTCTTATTGCTCTATAAACTGTGACTGTGTGGCACAATTTCTCTTCACTCTAAGCATTTGGCCCATCGTGATAGCCCTAAACACCCTGTTTGGGTGGTTACTATTAGCATGGAGGATAGTATTCCCCGTGATGGGTTTCCTATACATATCTGATTTAACTATCCATTTTTCCCCATCCCTCTCTCCAGCCAATGTAACATCTAGGTAATTCACCTTATTTTTTTTAAATTCATAGGTGAAACTGATGCCTATATCATTTGAGTTTAGCCAATCCATGAAGAGGACAGCTGTGCCTTCATCTCCACTCCAGACCAGAATCAAATCATCTATATACCTTTTGTAAAAGAGGATGTTCTGCCTCAAGGGGTTATTCTCTCCAAAGATGTGGGACAGCTCCCATCAACCCATATATAGGTTGGCATAGGAGGGGGAAAACTTCACCCTGATTGCTGTCCCACATCTTTGGAGATAGAAACAGTCCTCAAACTTGAAGAAGTTATGAGTCAAAAGGAATTCCGTCACTCTTAGTATGAATGCACAGCTGCCCTCGCCATACAGCATTGATCCCTGCAGGAAGAATTTTATGGCTTCTAGTCCATTGTGTTGAATAGACGTGTACAGTGCCCTAATGTCCACTGTAAGCCATGAGTAGGATTCTAGCCATTCCATATTCTGGACAATACCCAAAAGCTGTTTCATATCCCTTAGGTAGCTTGGGAGTGTAATCACTAATGGCTGCAGTATCTCATCCAGCCAGTGTGATAGTTTTTTTGACAGAGAGCCAATCCCACTTTCAATAGGGTGTCCCTCTACCTTGGAAATTGTATTGTGGCTTTTTGGCAGGTGGTTAAAGATTGGGATGACAGGTTTCTCCACAATCAAAAACCTTGCTTTTTCGTCATCTAAATAGCCACCTTTGTTGCCATCATCCACAAAATCTCATAACTCCCTCAAAAGTCTCGAAGTGGGATTGGCACTCAGCCGGATATACTGGGTCTGATCATCTAATTGACGAAGGGCTTCCTGTACAAAGTACCCCCTATCCATCATTCCTTTGACATTTGAGTTCTGTAAGGTCTCTTTCTACCCTCTTTTGGAAGGTAACTATAGTTTCACCCTAATTGTGAATCGGGTAAAACTTGGACCTGTTCATAAAGTGTGGGAAGGCATTCATCCCTCCTACTTCAGTGGTGGATCCTTCCTGATAGAGTGTTTCTAATACCACTCTATCACAATCCTCAGTGAAATCCAGATTATTCTCAGAATCCTGAACATCCTGTATAACAGCATGTTGGTACCCTTCAGAATGACTATGTTTATGTAACTCGTATAATGTTATGTTTCTTATCATTTTATTCACATCCAATAATGTGTTAAAAAGATTCAAATTGTTGGATGGTACAAAACCCAGCCCCAAGCTCAAGACCTTTTTCTCTGTCTCTGATAGTGTATAACTTGAGAGGTTAACTACACTTTCTATTGGTACTTTTGGTACTGTGACTGATGGCCCCTCCTCAAGGGGTAACGGTTCTGATGGTACTCCCCCGTGTGGGTGCCTGCTGCTGTTTACTTCCATGTGCATTTATACCTCTTCCCCACCTTCTGATGTTCCGTGGCCTATGCGAAAAACCTGCTCCATCTCACTCCTATTTGGACTGCTTGTTTGTGGATTTGAAGTGGTTTCTATCTCTTCTGAACTCTGATATTTACTATGTGTATTCCTCCTTAATTCCTGTATTAAAATCGGTTTGTCGGGGAGGGGGGGTGCACCCTGTTTGGGTCTGGTGGAGTTCAACTGTAAGTTATTGGTGTTAGAGTGAACTATGGCTTGTTCCCCTATTACCCTCTGTGGGTAGGTGTTTACCTCTCTGAATGTAGTTGGTCCACTCCATTGTTCCTCCCCACCCTGATCCTGTGTAATCGTCAATGGACTCTGCTTCCGTGTCTGAGAATCTGACATGCCTATTATTTCCAGATCTATTCCTTCTATTATGTCTACCTCTTCTTTTGCTTGTTGGTATGCCCTAGTCAGCCCCCCCCCCCCTCCTATATTGGAATCTCTCTCTTTTATTCCAAACGTACACCTTATTGCAATCGTAGTCGGACTGATCACGTAAATACTTCTTGTGTTTGATCTCCATTAGAAGCACTTTAGCTTCCGCTACTGATGGTGTCACACCTAGAATAATCTGGCATTTGGCTTCTCTTATTTAATTCAGTTTGTATAGTTTTAATCTGTATTGATACATCACCCAAAGCTTTTGTTTTGAACTCAATTATTAATAGGATAAGTGCTAAGGGACAATCCGATAAGGCATTGTTCCATCGTCCAATAAAGTCAGCATCCTCAGTCACAAAAGTGGGGAACTTATTTATTTGGAGGCCCCTAGGTATTATTCCCATACTGTGATATTGTTTAAGCATCTGTATGTCCCATTTAATCTTATTCTCCTTGATTAGGAGGTATTCCAAAAGACTGCTCAGTGAAAAAAGTGTTTTGTCTATTGAAAAAAATATCAAAATCTTGTGTATTCCCATCTCTCTCATCAGCAGAGATCAGAGAATAGAAAGTGTGAGTTTCCCCTTCCATCATTTTGGGGGTCTAACAACACTTATAGCTCAAATGCTGTATGACAATATGAAGCTATTGGTGTTGATAGAGTGCTGGGTATAATGTAATGTAATGGTGTCCCTCTGTGACTTAAGTGTACTAATATACATACATAACAAAATATTCTCAAATAGAATCCAATTATACAGTATTATTGTGTCCCAATTAGAATTCACCTTAAAAAGAAGAAATCCCCTCTTAAAGATCAGCACCACAAGATATAGGGGCCGCTGCTGCCCCAAAAACTCACATTCAATGAGAAAAAAAATGTAAAACCAGTTCTGTGTGCTAGAGCTAGTGGGGAATTATAAATATATAAGGATGAATGGTTGATCTCTATTATCAACTTATGTAATCAGTTACTGATTCATCTACATAGGGTGATATATAAAATTTCAACGGCTTTCTCTGCTAGTAATTTATATATACAATATATCAATTAGTAACTACCCCTACAGGTTATGTTTGGACCTAAATACTCGTGCAAATAAACTTGGGTGAAGGAGGAGCATGCCTGGGCGAAGGAGGAGCATGTTCGTGCTGTGTGTCCTCCTCCCCGGCCCCAGACTCTGTATATTTGAAAATTAAAGGGACATAATACTCATATGCTAAATCACTTGAAACTGATGCAGTATAACTGTAAAAAGCTGACAGGAAAATATCACCTGAGCATCTCTATGTAAAAAAGGAAGATATTTTACCTCATAATCTCCTCAGCTCAGCAGAGTAAGTTCTGTGTAAAAAGTTATACTCAGCTTCCTTTACCTGATTGGTGAAATAATATGAGAGTGCACGATGCTCATCCTTTCAGCTGTCCCAGGACAGACACACTAAAATGCTGCTTCAAAAATCCTTTACAATGGGAGGTGGCTACTGAGGAACTTTTGAGGTAAAATATCTTTCTTTTTTACATAGAGATGTTCAGGTGATATTTTCTAGTCAGCTTTTTACAGCTATGCTGCATCACTTTCAAGTGTTTAAACATTTGGGTATTATGGCCCTTTAAAGAAATAAGAGATATTAGCACAGTTCCAAAAAAAGACGTATATGTTATATTTGAAAGTCTGCCTTCGTAATTCAATTGTAACCAAAAGCAATCAATACGATTTACGTATTTGTAAACCCGTCTTTCGGATATCTAGATGGTCAATATGAATGCATTTTTGCATGCGTCTTAAATATGTTTAAATGCACACCTAATCTGTAGACTCAATACTAATGTGATGGCTTTTCTTCAAATCCAACTTTCTAAAGGTAATTCTGAATGTGTTTTCGTAATAATATTTAACAAAAAGCGTAATTGCGTTAGTCATATCCATAATTTATTTTGTGTGTGAATAGGTTATGAGGTAGATGTAAAGAAATCAGTAAATGAGCTTATTAGCAGATGAGAAGCGCAGGTTCCCAGTATCGAGTCCTCCTTCGATCCCCACTAGGGCCACCTCGGAGATGTTGAGATGCAGCATTTCCTCCCAGCTGCTGTAGACAAATGTCTGCTCTATAACGGTGAATCCGTTATATCCATCCACAACTGTTTCTTCACTGAAGTGGTGGCCTTCAGTGCCTGCAGCCTCCTAGCCCTCTCCATATAGGCTGCTATAAGGGGCTCCTTCTCCTCCCTGGTATACCTCTCCTCCCTCTGCCTGGGCTTCCCATGTGATGTGAGCCTCTGTTCTCCGGACTGTATTGTGCCCTGTTTGTGCTCCTGACCTACACCACTGGGCCCAGCCACTTGTTCATCTTTCACAATGTGGCTGGGCCCATCCACCCTGACCTCTCCCCCAACCTCTCTAGTTCCTCTCCCCCTTCCTCTCCCACTCCCTGTCCCACTCTCCTGGCTCATCTCCTCCCTAACCTTCTCCCTAACCTGCTGTCTAATAATCTCCAGCATCTCTTCACTAATATCCTGCCTCGGCTCTCCCCTAGTCCTCCTTCCCGCCTTACCCTTTCATAAGGTTAAAGTGCACAAATGAAAGGGGGTCAAAATAATGAAATAAAAGTAAAAAGTGCTCAAAGTGCGAATGGGATTTATAAAATAGGGTAAGGGTAGTATTAAACAGACAAACATATACAAAAGGACTAAATGAGGGTATGTAAACAATAAGTTGGTCTAAATAAAACAAAATCTAACTATGTCCTGGGTATAGGTTTAAAGGTAATGGAGTATGGAGTGTATGTGTGTGTGTATGTAGTGTTACTGTTATGTGTATGCATGTATTGAATGTGTTTGCATGTAAATGAATGTAAATGTCTTTAACTACGTGTAAGTAAAGAAAAATAAAACAGCATCACACACTCACCCAGACAAATTCATACACAAACTCTCACAAACTCTCTCTCTCACTTACTCTCTCACTAACTCTGTCTCACTAACTCTCTCTCACTAACTCTCTCTCTCACTAAGTCTCTATGTCTCACTAGACCTGTACCTATATCAAAAAAGCAATACAGTCAAGGAAGCCATGTTTAGAGCGTGCATATATACCCTATGTAAATGGTTAAAGGGACACTGAACCCAAATTTTTTCTTTCATGATTCAGATAGAGCATGCAATTTTAAACAACTTTCAAATATCCTTCGATTATCAAATTTTCTTCATTCTCTTGGTATCTTTATTTGAAATGCAAGAATGCAAGTTTAGATTCTGGCCCATTTTTGGTGAATAACCTGTGTTGTTCTTGATGATTGGTGGATAAATTCCCAACCAATAAACACGTGCTGTCCATTGTTCTGAACCAAAAAAATAGCTTAGATGCCTTCTTTTTCAAATAAAGATAACAAGAGAATGAAGAAAAATTGATAATAGGAGTACATTAGAAAGTTGCTTAAATTTGCATGCTCTATCTGAAGCACGAAAGAAAAAATTGGTGTTCAGGGTCCCTTTAATGATGTACTGATTTGGAAAGTAAACGAGGTTCAGGTGTGCTTTAGTGAAGATTTGTATGTGTGCAATGTTGAGTAGTTGTTTAAATTTGTGCATGCTCTTATTGAGTTTCTAAATGCACATATGTTTTTCTGGAATGTGTATAATGTGATGATGTCATAGTGATCGTTTTACATAACATTTCTGTTTGTGTCGTATTTGTAAACTGTTGTAAAAGTTTATTTTTCATAATGTTTCCTAATCACCAATGCAAATGTGTGGTTTGTGTATCAGTGTGAAAATCATTTTTGTTGTTGTTTTGTTCCATGATGCAGATCCCAACGTATTTTCTGAATCCTCGTTTAGTGTAAATGTTATGTAGTATTTGTTGTAAACGATTGTGAATGTTGATTGCGGATGTGCTATGTTGTGTGAGCGATTGTTGTTTGTACATTTGAGCTGATTCTTTTTAGTGTCCATTATGTTGTACTGTATGTTTAATATGACAGAGCAGTGTGTAGTACCCGCGATATCGGGTGTTAAATGAAAAATCTGTTTATTCTTCAGTTTGCATTGATCTCTATGGGAGAATCCATTATGCGTCCGTGATTACACTAGTGAAATAAACACGGTACTCGTGTTACCGCAATGCGTAACGAGGTTCTTTTCAGACTTGTAATACCTATGTTATGAAGAGTGCGCAATGAAAATAACGCATGCGCAATTTAATGAAGCTCAACGAGAACGCGCACGGAGGTACACGTAAGAGAGGGTGGGACCTCTCTTACGTGCAAAGGAGTAAAACTAGGAAATAAGAGGGTGGTCGGAGGAAACTCTTATAACGGTATGGGATTTATTATATAAATATCTTCATAACACAAAATATATATTTTATTTTTTTTAAGTTAGCGACTGAGTTAATCGAGATAAGATTAGTGAATGTCATTGACATTAAGTAGAAAAATTTACTTTCACTTTAAGGTAAGTATTGTAGCTACAGATGAACTTTTCACCTGTAGCTGTAAAACATTTACATTTGATTTAACAAAAACTAATGTAAATGATTAACAAAAAATCAGTATTCATTTTGGTTTAAACAAAATGAATAGTGCAACCACTGAATATTCAGGGAAACAAATTTCTCTAAATATTCTGAAATTTTGTCAGACACAACATTATCTGGGCTGCACATGTCTAATAACTAAACAGTTTATATGAAAATCTGAAGGTGTGATTCACATTCTATCTATAAGGCTCGAGTAATCTCAGATAATGTAACAGAGAACAAACACAAGCACCTGTTGGTGGTACTGGGGTACAACATTTCAGGTAAAATTATCATGGCTTCACTGCCAGAGGCTCTGGGTTTTAACCCTGCCTCCTCTTGCACCAGTGCTGCTAATGATGTTAAATTATGACATTAAAAATGTTGCTGTGAATTCTGCATTACTGGTTTGGCAACATATGAGTCTCAATGAAACATCAAGATTGTTAAAAGCTAAATAGTCAAATACCCAGTCTTTTTTTTTCTTCACATATTGCAATGGTATTTACAGAATGTTACTGGTAAACTATAATTGGAAGAACTTGAAAGAAAATGTACATATTTATTTCACTGAGCTGCAAGAAGCAAAATATGTAGTTTGGGATTTTCATTTATGGAAATTCCATTATGAGGTAGACACATACATTTTAAAACATGTAAATAGGCAGCCTTAGGCCCATATTTAAAATTGGTTTGTTTAGAAGCCAATCTAGCAGAGCTATTTTACATATACTATACTGATGGTATTTCATACTCAAAATATGTATATGGTGGTTCATATTTCTCTAGCTAGCAAAGAAAACAATGCAAACAATAATATAGCACACAAGAGCTCTCATTAGAAATTCAGCTAACCTCCTATAGAATCCCATAATCATAATGATGGCTAGAATTTCTTTAGAGCCTGCAAAAGCTTTCTGTAAACTATATGGAAGTTGTCCAACGAAGAGAGGATTTAACTGCCTGTATTAATATAGGCGATAGGATGAGTGACTGCAAAGACTAGAAAGAGTTGTTATGTTTACAGTATCAGTATATTTAATCTGCAAAACATTTTAGGAAAATATTAAAACAAACCTTATAGGGACATTAAACTGTAAGTTAATCTCGTTGCAAAATACATCATTGCAGAATGCTTGTAAATAAATGCATAACTCTTGTAACAAGGGGAGTCGTTTCACGCTCTTATTGAAATTTTGTATGTCTCTTTCTAATGATCCAGCGTCAAACTCCCACAGCCTCTCTAGCCTTGTATATTCTTAAAGGGACATTCTAACACACATAAAGCATGTCATGTTTGCATCACTAACCTTGATTAACATTTTCTTGCTTGAGGGGGACATTCTAGCCAAAATTGGAATCCACATTGATGCATTTCAGATTTGAACAGAAGCATTTTTGTAATATACATTTTATCAAAAATGCTTCTTATAAAAGCTATAGCTGCTTCAAAAGTGTATTTAAGTATGCACCGTGCACCAGCATTTTAAACACAGTACTTGTTTAGAAAGTCTAAGGTGCTTGTACTATCTGGTAATGACTAACGGCTAGATTTAGAGTTTTGTCGGTAACAACCCGAAAATCTAACGCCGGCTTTTTTCTGGCCGCACCATAAAAATAACTCTGGTATTGAGAGTCCACAGAATGGCTGCGTTAGGCTCCAAAAAAGGAGCGTACAGCATATTTAACGCAGCTTCAACTCTCGATACCAGAGTTGCTTACGCAAGCGGCCAGCCTCAAAAACGTGCTCGTGCACGATTCCCCCATAGAAAACAATGGGGCTGTTTGAGCTGAAAAAAAACCTAACACCTGCAAAAAAGCCGCGTTCAGCTCCTAACGCAGCCCCATTGTTTGCTATGCGGAAACACTTCCTACGTCTGCACCTAACACTCTAACATGTACCCCGAGTCTAAACACCCCTAACCTTACACTTATTAACCCCTAATCTGCCGCCCCCGCTATCGCTGACCCCTGCATATTATTATTAACCCCTAATCTGCCGGTCCGTAAACCGCCGCTACTTTCATTATCCCTATGTACCCCTAATCTGCTGCCCTAACATCGCCGACCCCTATATTATATTTATTAACCCCTAATCTGCCCCCCACAACGTTGCCTCCACCTGCCTACACTTATTAACCCCTAATCTGCCGAACGGACCTGAGCGCTACTATAATAAAGTTATTAACCCCTAATCCACCTCACTAACCCTATAATAAATAGTATTAACCCCTAATCTGCCCTCCCTAACATCGCCGACACCTAACTTCAATTATTAACCCCTAATCTGCCGACTGGAGCTCACCGCTATTCTAATAAATGTATTAACCCCTAAAGCTAAGTCTTACTCTAACACTAACAGCCCCCTAAATTAAATATAATTTTAATCTAACGAAATTAATTAACTCTTATTAAATAAATTATTCCTATTTAAAGCTAAATACTTACCTGTAAAATAAATCCTAATATAGCTACAATATAAATTATAATTATATTATAGCTATTTTAGGATTAATATTTATTTTACAGGTAACTTTGTATTTATTTTAACCAGGTATAATAGCTATTAAATAGTTAAGAACTATTTAATAGCTAAAATAGTTAAAATAATTACAAAATTATCTGTAAAATAAATCCTAACCTAAGTTACAATTAAACCTAACACTACACTATCAATAAATTAATTAAATAAAATACCTATAATTATCTACAATTAAACCTAACACTACACTATCAATAAATAAATTAAATACAATACCTACAAATAACTATAATGAAATAAACTATCTATAAAAAAGAACTAAGTTACAAAAAATAAAAAAATATTTACAAACATAAGAAAAATATTACAACAATTTTAAACTAATTACACCTACTCTAAGCCCCCTAATAAAATAACAAAGCCCCCCAAAATAAAAAAATGCCCTACCCTATTCTAAATTACTAAAGTTCAAAGCTCTTTTACCTTACCAGCCCTGAACAGGGCCCTTTGCGGGGCATGCCCCAAGAAGTTCAGCTCTTTTGCCTGTAAAAAAAAACATACAATACCCCCCCCCCAACATTACAACCCACCACCCACATACCCCTAATCTAACCCAAACCCCCCTTAAATAAACCTAACACTAAGCCCCTGAAGATCTTCCTACCTTATCTTCACCATACCAGGTTCACCGATCGATCCAGAAGAGCTCCTCCGATGTCCTGATCCAAGCCCAAGCGGGGGGCTGAAGAGGTCCATGATCCGGTTGAAGTCTTCATCCAAGCGGGGCAGAAGAGGTCTTCCATCCGATTGAAGTCTTCATCCAAGCGGGATCTTCTATGGTCATCCATCCGGAGCGGAGCTGCAGGATCCTGAAGACCTCCGACGCGGAACATCCATCCTGGCCGACGACTGAACGACGAATGACGGTTCCTTTAAATGACGTCATCCAAGATGGATGTTCCGCGTCGGAGGTCTTCAGGATCCTGCCGCTCCGCTCCGGATGGATGACCATAGAAGATCCCGCTTGGATGAAGACTTCAATCGGATGGAAGACCTCTTCTGCCCCGCTTGGATGAAGACTTCAGCCGGATCATGGACCTCTTCAGCCCCCCGCTTGGGCTTGGATCAGGACATCGGAGGAGCTCTTCTGGATCGATCGGTGAACCTGGTATGGTGAAGATAAGGTAGGAAGATCTTCAGGGGCTTAGTGTTAGGTTTATTTAAGGGGGTTATGGTTAGATTAGGGGTATGTGGGTGGTGGGTTGTAATGTTGGGGGGGGGGTATTGTATGTTTTTTTTTACAGGCAAAAGAGCTGAACTTCTTGGGGCATGCCCCGCAAAGGGCCCTGTTCAGGGCTGGTAAGGTAAAAGAGCTTTGAACTTTAGTAATTTAGAATAGGGTAGGGCATTTTTTTATTTTGGGGGGCTTTGTTATTTTATTAGGGGGCTTAGAGTAGGTGTAATTAGTTTAAAATTGTAATATTTTTCTTATGTTTGTAAATATTTTTTTATTTTTTGTAACTTAGTTCTTTTTTTTTTTTGTACTTTAGATAGTTTATTTCATTGTAGTTATTTGTAGGTATTGTATTTAATTTATTTATTGATAGTGTAGTGTTAGGTTTAATTGTAGATAATTATAGGTATTTTATTTAATTAATTTATTGATAGTGTAGTGTTAGGTTTAATTGTAACTTAGGTTAGGATTTATTTTGCAGGTAATTTTGTAATTATTTTAACTATTTTAGCTATTAAATAGTTCTTAACTATTTAATAGCTATTGTACCTGGTTAAAATAAATACAAAGTTACCTGTAAAATAAATATAAATCCTAAAATAGCTATAATATAATTATAATTTATATTGTAGCTATATTAGGATTTATTTTACAGGTAAGTATTTAGCTTTAAATAGGAATAATTTATTTAATAAGAGTTAATTAATTTCGTTAGATTAAAATTATATTTAATTTAGGGGGGTGTTAGTGTTAGGGTTAGACTTAGCTTTAGGGGTTAATACATTTATTAGAATAGCGGTGAGCTCCAGTCAGCAGATTACGGGTTAATAATTGAAGTTAGGTGTCGGCGATGTTAGGGAGGGCAGATTAGGGGTTAATACTATTTATTATAGGGTTAGTGAGGCGGATTAGGGGTTAATAACTTTATAATAATAGCGGTGCGGTCCGCTCGGCAGATTAGGGGTTAATAAGTGTAGGCAGGTGGAGGCGACGTTGAGGGGTGCATATTAGGGGTTAATAAATATAATATAGGGGTCGGCGGTGTTAGGGGAAGCAGATTAGGGGTACATAAGTATAACGTAGGTGGCGGCGCTTTGCGGTCGGCAGATTAGGGGTTAATTATTGTAGGTAGCTGGCTGCGACGTTGTGGGGGGCAGGTTAGGGGTTAATAAATATAATATAGGGGTCAGCGGTGTTAGGGGCAGCAGATTAGGGGTACATAAGTATAACGTAGGTGGCGGTCGGCAGATTAGGGGTTAAAAACATGTAATCGAGTGGCGGCGATGTGGGGGGACCTCGGTTTAGGGGTACATAGGTAGTTTATGGGTGTTAGTGTACTTTAGAGTACAGTAGTTAAGAGCTTTATGAACCGGCGTTAGCCCAGAAAGCTCTTAACTACTGACTTTTTTCCTGCGGCTGGAGTTTTGTCGTTAGATGTCTATCGCTCACTTCAGACACGACTCTAAATACCGGAGTTAGAAAAATCCCATTGAAAAGATAGGATACGCAATTTACATAAGGGGATCTGCGGTATGGAAAAGTCGCGGCTGAAAAGTGAGCGTTAGACCCTTTTTTGAGTGACTCCAAATACCGGAGGTAGCCTAAAACCAGCGTTAGGAGCCTCTAATGCTGGTTTTCACGGCTAACGCCAAACTCTAAATCTAGGCCTAAGTTTGTTAATTGCTGACATGATATAAGCCCCACTGGCTTTGCATCAATCAATATCAATGTACAGTGTGAATTGACAGTAGCAATTCACAAGTGTGAAATTAACCATTACATTTCCAAAAGCATAGCATAACTTGTACATTAATTATTCATGCCGTACTTTATAGGTATACAGTATGTGTGTATGTAGTATACTGTAATATTGTTTATTATACATTTTTTCTAACTTTCTAAATCTAAATCCAGTGCATAAATAACGCTAAATAGTTAGCGGTACCACACTTTTCATAGCACTGTCATTACAAGTTAACAAAAAAACTTTTTGTGTTGTACGCTATGGTGTGATAAGCTCCATACCGCACAAAAGCCAATACCTGACTTGACGTGCTTGTGCATGTTTTCCCTCATAGACATCAATGGAGAAAAAGTGTTAGAAAAAACTAACACCTGCATTTGCGGAATGGCGATTGCTTTAATGCAATCCCATTGATGTCTATGGGGACAAGAAGGTTACGTAGAAATCAGTCGATGCTTTTCGGCCTTAGTATAAGCCTTTATCAAGACTCAAAGTCTTGATAAAGGCCTATACTAAGGCCGAAATGCGTCGACTGATTATTGGTAAGCCTAACTCCATTTATATAACATTTGTTTGAAGTTATCTGCACTATATATTTTTAAATTTTTAGGTGGATATTGTTGTTTGGATTTCTTTCAGTTTATACCGTTGTTTGGATATCTTTGGTTCATTTAATAACATCTGACCATCGGTTCACACCTCTGTGGGCCCAACATCTCTTCACTCTACACATTGATGGACACAGCAATACTTTGGGATGTCTGCGAGCACTATTTAATCTAAAAGGATCTGAGTGACTATTTTTAAATCCACACAATTTTTCACACATATTTGTATTTTTGCCATTATTTTTGCACTCACATTTTACATTTTTACTTTTTTATCCTTTTTTTTTAGAGGATTGTTATTTACCAGTGCATTTTCTTATATTATTTGCACATTTAATTATTTATTGCATTGACACTTTTTATCAACTCACTGGTTCTCCTTATATCTAATTTTTGGACACTGGTCCTTCAATACTTTGTCTCATTTGGGTCACTGACCCATTACCACTGGAACTCTCACTCTCAATTGGACACTAGCACTT
Source organism: Bombina bombina (assembly GCF_027579735.1). Classification (NCBI taxonomy): domain Eukaryota; kingdom Metazoa; phylum Chordata; class Amphibia; order Anura; family Bombinatoridae; genus Bombina; species Bombina bombina. Next base: position 423,920,903 of record NC_069502.1, on the reverse strand, counting down.
TCTAAGTACCTGTAGATAGGCCGATATCATATCCTCTTGACTGTTTTGGTTTTTAAACATTGTTTATATTATTGTATATTGTATGTTTTTATATTGTATTATCTTCTACTTCATGGATCCATGAATTATTATTACTGTGGTTTTATGCTCAATTGTATTAAATAAGTGATTTTACTTTACTATTGTCTATTGTTGATAATCCCTTTGCCTCCTTCTGTTAGGCGCTTGGGGGATTCTCATATTTTAGCCTAAATTAAACTATTAACCAGTAAACTTAACACCCCTAACTTTAAATTAAAGTTACAATATAACTATTGTAAAATAAATAAAAATTTACCTGTGGAATAAAAAAAAAACTCAGATTAAACTACAAATAGAAAAAAATTAAAATTACAAAATTAAAAATTCTTAACACTATGAAAAAAATAAAAAAATAACATTACAAAAAATACAAAAAATTAAAGATCACAAAAAATAATAAATTAAATTATCCAAAATAATAAACATTAAAACTAATCTAATAACCCTATAAAAACAAAAAAAGCTCTCCCAAAATAAAAACACCCCCTAATCTAAAAATAAACTACCAATAGCCCTTAAAAGGGGCTTTTGTAGGGCATTTCCCTAAGTTAAACAGCTCTTTTACATTAATAAAATACTAAGTCCCCCCTTACAGTACCCCCCCCACCCAACCAACCCCCCAAAATAAAAAAAACCTAAGTCTAAATAAACCTAAGCTGCCCATTGCCCCTAAAGGGGCATTTGTATGGGCATTGCCCTTAAAAGGGCAATCAGTTCTTTAGTGTCCATTAAAAAATACAAAATACCCCAAAAAATAAAAAATAAACCTAAGTCCAACCTGAAATAGGTACTCACCATTCCTGAAGTCCAGTGGTGAAGGTTTTCTTCCAGGCGGCTCCATCTTCATCCAGTGCGGGGACATCTTTAAATCAGCCAATAGGATTTCAGTAGCTCTCATCCTATTGGCTGATTTGAAAATTTCAGCCAATAGGAATGCAAGGTACTCCAAATATAAAACAGGTACCTTTCATTCAATCTTCAGTGTGAGGAGGCAAACGCATGAAGAGGATCCTTCACGCTGGATGTCTGTGCGGCCGCCGTTCCTGCTCTGCGGCTACCTTCCACGCCGCCTTTGCTCCAGATGAAGATAGAAGATGTCCCTGCACTGGATGAAGACGGAGCCATTTGAAAAGGAACAGACCAGTTGAATGAGTATTAACGCCTCAAAATTGGAACCACCAAGTGTTAACCAACTGTTTGAAACGTCCCTTGTAAGCATTGGCAAGTAGAGACACCAACATAAACAGGTTCTTTTTGTCCTAAGCAGAACGGAACCCCAGGAGTACAAATACACCGGAAGCCGTTGTGGAGCTTATCCCGCAGGATTTCAACAAACTCACAGAACAACCTACTCAAGGTATATGATAAAGAACTATTGGCATATATTTTAGGAAACATATAACTACCATCTAAAGGTGAGCAATACTACAATACTAAGGAGAGCACTTTGTTCGTAAGAAAAAACTTTACATTAATACTCATATCAACACTTGTTATTTGGGTTTTACGTTCCAAAGCTGTAACATAAAACTCCTAACTAAAGTGTTACAAAGTACACTAACACCCATAAACTACCTATTAACCCCTAAACCGAGGCCCTCCCGGATCGCAAACACTAAAATAAACATATCAACCTCTAAACCACTGCACTCCCGCATCGTAAGGGCATTTAGCTCTTTTTTACATTGCCCAAAGTCCCTAATCTAAAAATAAAACCTACCCAATAAACCCTTAAAAAAACCTAACACTAACCCCTGAAGATCCACTTACAGTTTTTGAAGACTGGACATCCATCCTCATCCAGCCGGGAGAAGTCTTCATCCAAGCGGGAAGAAGTCCTCAACGAAGCTGGGTGAAGTCTTCATCCAAGCGGCAAGAAGTCATCCTCCAGGCAGGCAGAAGTCTTCATCCAGACGACATATTCTATCTTCTTCTTTCCGACGCAGAGCGGCTCCATCTTCAAGACATCCGGCGTGGAGCATCGTCTTCTTTGCTGGGTCTTGAAGAATGAAGTTTCCTTTAAATGACATCATCCAAGATGGCGTCCCTTGAATTCCGATTGGCTGATAGAATTCAATCAGCTAATCGAAATTAAAGGGTAAAAAATCCTATTGGCTGATGCAATCAGCCAATAGGATTGAGCGTCAATCCTATTGGCTGATCCAATCAACCAATAGGATTGAGCTCACATTCTATTGGCTGTTTTTTTAGCCGGCTCTCCCCAGTGATGTCTATGGGGAAATCGTGCACGAGCACGTAAAACCAAATCAAAGCAGCGCTGGTATTTGTGTTTAGTATGGAGCTCAACCCTGCCATATCGCCCGCAAATGCAGATTTTTGGAAAACCTGTAATAGCAGCGCTTAAAGGTGAGCGGTGGAAATAACTTGCAAGTTATTACCGAGCCACTCATAACGCAAAACTCGTAATCTGGCCGAAAATATGTACCAATATCGGCAGCTAACACCATACCTAAAGTGTTGAATAAAACCAATAAATATATCAGCATACTCAAAACCACTCAAAACTATATAACCAGGGATAGGCAAGGTGTCCGTACACAGACACTGGTGTCCGTACACGGACACTGGTGTCCGTTCACAGAGACTGATGTCCGTGACTAGCCCTTTGCAGTGTCTGCCCCAACCTTAGTATATCTTTTCTTTCTGATTAAATAATAGGAATAAAAAAATATGTAGTGCGAATAAAGTTAGTGTCTTGTCAAGAGACTGCTAGCGATTTTGGCTGATAAGTTATGGAATAAATAAAGCCTGAGTGAAATACTGGATGTGTATCTGCATCTGTATAATAACATCCAGCTCTATACAATGACACAGTAGTGACACTGGCACATGCGAATAGCCAGACAAGGGCTGGTTATGGGTCAGTGGTATCTGCATCAGCATAATAACACTCAGCTCTATATAATGACACAGTAGTGACACTGGCACATATGTATAGCCAGAGGAGCACTGGTTATAGGATCAGTGGTATCTGCTTCAGTATAACACCCAGCACTATATAATGACATAGTAGTGACACTGGCACATGGGTATAGCCAGAGGAGAGCTGGTTAATGGATCAGTGGTATCTGCATCAGTATAATAACACCCAGCACTATACAAAGACAAAGTAGTGACACTGGTTCATGGGTATAGCCAGAGGAGGGCTGGTTATCGGATCAGTAGTATCTGCATCAGTATAATAACACCAAGCACTATACAAAGTCACAGTAGTGACACTGGCTCATGGGTATAGCCAGAGGAGGGCTGGTTAAAGGATCAGTGGTATCTGCATCCGTATAATAACACCAAGCAGTATAAAATAATGTTTTTAATTTCAAATTTACCTTGGTGTCCTTCATTAAGGTCTGTACTTTGGAAGAGCGCCACTCTCTGTTTTCTTTCATTACTTTTTTCAACACTATTGTTTGAGGAGTATAGTGTGCTTTTGGGCGTAGCAGCTCTAATGTGTTTTAGACTATAGTCCATTTTTTGTTTTTAATGAAGACAGAGCCGCCTGGAAGTAGACTTTTGCCGCTGGACTTCAGGAATGGTGAGTACCTATTTCGGGGTTAGACTTTGATTTTTTTTTGGAGGGGGGGTGGTTTGAGGTGTTATTTTTTTTTAGATTAAGGATTTTTATTTTTTTAACCCCTTAAAGACAAGGCCATTTTTCAATTTCCTTCCCTTAAGGACCAGAGCTATTTTTACATTTCTGCAGAGTTTGTGTTTAGCTGTAATTTTCCTCTTACTCATTTACTGTACCCACACATTCCATTATTTTCATCATATCTTATAATTTACTATAAAAACATTATAAAATATGATGAAAAAACACACTTTTTCTAACTTTGACCCCCAGAATCTGTTACACATCTACAACCACCAAAAAACACCCATGCTAAATAGTTTCTAAATTTTGTCTTGAGTTTAGAAATACCCAATGTTTACATGTTCTTTGCTTTTTTTTTTGCAAGTTATAGGGCAATAAGTACAAGTAGCACTATGCTATTTCCAAACCATTTTTTTTTTCAAAATTAGCGATAGTTACATTGTAACATTGATATCTGTCAGGTATTCCTGAATATCCCTTGATATGTATATATTTTTTTTAGTAGACAACCCAAAGTATTGATCTAGGCCCATTTTGGTATATTTCATGCCACCATTTCACCGCCAAATGCGATCAAATAAAAAAAGTTGTTTACTTTTTCACAAACTTTTTCACAAACTTTAGGTTTCTCACTGAAATTATTTACAAACAGCTTGTGCAATTATGGCACAAATGGTTGTAAATGCTTCTCTGGGATCCCCTTTGTTCAGAAATAGCAGACATAAATGACTTTGATGTTGCTTTTTGGTAATTAGAAGGCTGCTAAATTCCGCTGTGCACCACGCATGTAATATGCCCAGCAGTGAAGGAGCTAATTAGGGAGCTTTTAGGGAGCTTGTAGGGTTAATTTTAGCTTTAGTCTAGTTTAGCAGAAAACCCAAAGTATTGATCTAGGCCCATTTTGGTATATTTCATGCCACCATTTCACCGCCAAATGCGATCAAATAAAAAAAAAATTGTTACATTTTTCACAATTTTAGGTTTCTCACTGAAATTATTTACAAACATTTAGTGCAATCATGGCACAAATGGTTGTGAATACTTCTCTGGGATCCCCTTTGTTCAGAAATATAAGACATATATGGCTTTGGCATTGCTTTCGAGTAATTAGAAGGCCGCTAAATGCCGCTGCGCACAACACATGTATTATGCCCAGCAGTGAAGGGGTTAATTAGGTAGCTTGTAGGGTGCTTGTGGGGTTAATTTTAGCTTTAGAGTAGAGATCAGCCTTCCACCTGACACATCCCACCCCCTGATCCTCCCAAAAGAGCTCTCTTCCCTCCCCCACCCCACAATTGTCCCCGCCATCTTGAGTACTGGCAGAAAGTCTGGCAGTACTAAAATAAAATGCTTTTTTATAATTTTTTTCTAAATAATTTTTTTATATTTATTCTGCCTTTTAGGATCTCCCCCAAACCTCCCTGATCCCCCCAAACAGCTCTCTAACCCTTCCCCCTCTACCTTATTGTCCGCCATCTTGGGTTTTGGCAGCTGTCTGCCAGTACCCAGTTATCCATATAATTCGGGGTTTTTTTCAAAAAATAAAATAAAAAAAAATATTTTTCTGTAGTGTAGCTTCCCCCCTCAATACCCTACCCCCCTCCCGGATCCCTTTCCAAAAATGTTTTCCCCCTCCCTCTCCCTTTTCCCTTCCCCTTTCCCTCTTTTCCTTTAGTGTGCGGGCGCACGCGCACTCCCTAGATCCGCCCTTCCCCTCCTTGCTTGTTCATGGACACTTTCTTCACAGGATCCGGAGCACGCACCGGCGATGGGCCACCCACATGCCTCCCTGCATTGGCTCCCACCCACCAAGGAACGGCACCATAGCTTCCCGATGCAGAGAGGGCCACAGAGTGCAATTCTATTTCTGCAGTGCCCCACTCGTGGGGCATGCAGAAGTAGGCCAATCTAGCTATTGTGAGTGAGATCGTGGCAGAGAGAAGCCCAGGACTGCAGCGACGTACAGGGTACATTGCTGGTCCTTAAGGGCATAGCGACCACCGTCGTACAGGGTACGATATTGGTCGTTAAGGAGTTAATGGGCACTAAAGAGATGATTGCCCTTTTAAGGACAATGCCCATACAAATGCCCCTTTAGGGGCAATGGGTAGTTTAAGTTTTTTTACACATACACATAGCAATGGTTTAACACCACCTTGGCTGCTTGTAACATAAATAATAGAAAATGCACAGTGTTACTTCTGTTTGGGCTATATTTCAAATGCATAGAGACATAGGAGGCCCTTTAAATTTAGCTGACAAATGGTACTTTACAAATACTGGACATTTAAAGGGACATGAAACCCAAATATTTTCTTTCATGATTTAGTTAGAACATAAAATTTTAAACAACTTTCCATTTTACGTCTATTATCAAACTTGTTTCATTCTCTTGGTATCAGTTGTTGAAAGAGCAGCAATGCTCTACTGGTTTCCAACTGCTCACATGGGTAAGCCAATGACAATCGGTATATGTATGCAGCCACCAATCAGCAGCTAGAACCTAGGTTCTTTGCTGCTCCTGAGCTTACCTGGATAAACAATTCAGCAAAGGATAATAAGAGAAGGGAATTGGAAAGTTGTTTAAAATCACATGCTCTTTTTGATGTCCCTTTAAGCATGCAGTACTTTTATACTGATTTTACTAGACATGACATAATAGGGGAACAACTATCTACTCAGCCAAGGTTCATTTACCGGAAGACAAACAACCTCAAGAACAGATTAGCACCCAGTATACAGAAAAATACACAACTGGGAGTGAATGATATCTTTGGAAATAAGATAAGAGATTTCTTCCCATGCCACAGCTGCAAAACGTGCAAATGTGGCAAAAAAATAGAGAAATTCCAATCCCATAATACCAAAGAACAATATAAGATCAAAGACCTCATAAGATGCCAAGACAAAGGGGTGATTTACATGATACAGTGCACATGTGGGCTCCAATATGTGAGGCAAACATCAAGACCCCTAAAAGACAGAATAAGAGAACACCTTCTGCTTATTGAGAAACTTAATATGGAGACAGCACTATATAGACATTTTTCAACAAAACATCATGGTAACATCAAAGATTTGAAATACATTGGCATCCAGAAAGTCAAGAAGGATTGGAGAGGTGGCAATTATGAAAGAAAACTGCTCATGGCTGAATCAAAATGGTTTATTTACCTACACTGTCTATATATATAGACAGTGAGAACAAAGAGAATCTAACACATCCCCTTAATATGAAGATATAAACATTAGACTATAGGAATAGAGACATCTCACGACCACATCATTACATGTTTTAACCTACTAGTTCTCATGGAGGTATTCAAACGTCTCCTCATCAGTCATAGGAAAATGAAACCATATGTAGATATGGAATCACATTTAGATCCAAACTGAGCCCTCCCTCTCCAAGATAATCCATTACTGACATCTACTTTTTCCATTGAGATACACAGCCTTTTTCCTTCCATATATAGATGCTACTAGAGTAGTATCAATCCTTTTAGCATTGATTTAAATATACATCAGAATCACCCTGTCACACATTAGATATAAGTAAGATATATAAAGAACATGTAATCCATTCAGTATAATGATAGATTAAATCTATATATGTCATACATAAACCAAGAGGCTTAGGAGAAGAAGCGACTATGCTATTACTACCGATTAATCTAGGCCATTTGAAAATAATAGCTTCTTTAACGAACTAGCTGTTGAATCTTATCTGATAAATCTAAGTAGTCCTTACCTATAACTCTATTTACAACTGCTCCACAAAATACATTAGCGCTGCGGAATCTGTTGGAGCTCTACAAATAACCGATAATAATAATAATACATTAAGGACTAATTTACACTTTTAGGCATCTCTCCCAGGTTATGACTGTTAATCGACTTATTTCATTTGTATAAAGAATAAGGCATTCTGAAACCTCTGAGTTTGGCACATAGCAGGGGATATTTATGTATAACAGGATTTTTGTTATGAGGTGATCCTCCTTTGAGGTTCTCATATTAGACGATTTTTAAAACAAATACACTCTTCTAAATAACAGACATATTCCATTCCAAACAGCCTAATAAGACTGGTATCATCTAGATGCATGTCAGTCTAAGTCTCTGCTGATCATAGTCCCTATTAAAGGTAGGTCTACACTATTATAAGATCTCAGATACATTTTAAACTAAGGCATGCTTTTATTAATTCTTGACGGTCTATCCACTTTTATTATACATTTTATGCTATACATTTTTTATTTTTATACCTAGTGTCAATTTCAGTTTGACCGAGTATCATGATTTATAAGATTACCCCTATTAAAAATGAGAATTAAATATACACAGATTCAAGTAGAAGCCGTAGACTAAAACACACTGAATGTTCACATAGTAGCTTTGCTACATCAGGCTCCCTATTGGTCACATAGCTGTCAAAATTACAAACAGCCCATACCCGATCAATGAGAATGGCCGTGACGCCTGATTCGCCTTAGTTATCAAACCCTACAGACCGCCAAAAGTAGAATTTAGTGACGTAACATACGATCCACCGGACTCAGTCCGACATAGATCGATGCTTACATCACTACAGATGTTCCAAATGCAAGTTCGGCACAATCTGACTACTTTTGTAAGTTATCAAATTTCTACCAGGTACGCTCGCCACTATTCTGGCCCAGCGTACCTGGTTTTCAATCCACCGCCCTGGAGTCGAAAAGCAAGGAAAGCTCATGTTCGTTACTGCCCGATATCCCATTGATTCCTATGGTAATGTCTACACCTAACACCCTAACATGTACCCCGAGTCTGCCCCCCTACACCGCCGCCACCTAAATAAAAGTTATTAACCCCTATACCGCCTCTCTCAGACCCCGCCGCAGCTAAATAAACTTATTAACCCCTAACCCTCCGCTCCCGGACCCCGCAGCAACTAAATAAACTTATTAACCGCTAACCCGCTGCTCCTGGACCCCGCCGCAACTAAGTAAACTTATTAACCCCTAAACTGCCACTCCCGGAGCCCCCCGCCACCTACATTATACTTATTAACCCCTGATCTACCCCCGTACACTGCCGCCACCTACATTATATTTATTAACCCCTAACGTCGCTGCCACTATATTAAATGTATTAACCCCTAAACCTAAGTCTAACTTACCTATAAAATACACCCTAAGCTAGCTACAATATAACTAATAGTTACATTGTATCTAGCTTAGGGTTTATTTTTATTTTACAGGCAAGTTTGTATTTATTTTAACTAGGTAGAATAGCTATTAAATAGTTATTAACTATTTAATAGCTACCTAGCTAAAATAAAAACAAATTTACCTGTAAAATAAAACCTAACCTAAGTTACAATTACACCTAAAACTACACTATAATTAAATGAATTACATAAATTAACTACAATTAACTACAATTAAATAAAATTAACTAAAGTACAAAAACAAACAAACACTAAATTACAGAAAAAAATAAAATAATTACAAGAATTTTAAACTAATTACACCTAATCTAATCCCCCTAATAAAATAAAAAAGCCCCCCAAAATAATAAAAAGCCCTAACCTATACTAAATTACAAATAGCCCTTAAAAGGGCCTTTTGCAGGGGCATTGCCCCAAAGTAATCAGCTCTTTTACCTGTAAAAAAAGTACAATACCCCCCAACATTAAAACCCACCACCCACACACCCAATCCTACTCTAAAACCCACACAATCCCCCCTTAAAAATTCCTAACACTAACCCCTTGAAGATCACCCTACCTTGAGAAGTCTTCACCCAACCGGGCCGAAGTCCTCAACGAAGCCAAACGAAGTGGTCCTCCAGACAGGTAGAAGTCTTCATCCAAGCCGGGCAGAAGAGGTCCTCCAGACGGGCAGAAGTCTTCATCCAGATGGCATCTTCTATCTTCATCCATCCGGCGCGGAGCGGCTCCATCTTTAAGACATCCGACGCAGAGCATCCACTTCTTCCGATGTCTTCAAACAGAATGACGGGTCCTTTAAGTGAAGTTATACAAGATGGCGTCCCTTCAATTCCGATTGGCTGATAGAATTCTATCAGCCAATCTGAATTAAGGTAGAAAAAATCCTATTGGTTGATGCAATCAGCCAATAGGATTAACGTTCTGAGATTAACGCCTTCCCTTGCCCAGTCCTGTGCACCCGATACCCAGGCCCAACTGGTGTTGAGATGGAGAGGCTGGTGGTCTGAGCTAAATCTGAGCTCCCGGTGAGTTTTATCTCGTAAGCATTTCAACAGGATGTTTTTTTCCCATCCGAAAAACTCAAACAAGTTGTGATTTTCCCCTTTCAGTCAGTATCAGAATACTGTGTATTTTTGATCTTCCACAATGAGGTTTAGGTTGCCTGAAAGCTGTTATGCAGCAAGGAGTATACAGAAGAGTTTGAGTCAGAGCATATTACAGAGACAGACTGAATATAATGTCATAGTTGCTTTTCCAATTATTTCAGAAGAGCTGCCACATTGAACTTTTGTGTGGTTTTAGTGTGCTGGCCTGGGCAATACTGATAGTAACAGGACTGAATCTATAATGCTGCTCTGTCGCTAATGACCTGCATAGGATCTTGTTTCCATAATAATAATTTTACACTGCTGCTGCAAAGTATGATTATTATTTTCAGTACACGATACCACATGCAATATGGTGATTTTTTTTTTATTTCCATAAAAAAACCCACTGTACCAAGGCCCAGCTGTTGTTGAGATGGAGAGGCTGGTGGTCTGGGCTCAGTTTGAGCTCCCGGTGAGTTTTATCTCTTAAGCATTTAAACAGGATGATTTTTTCGTATCCGAAAAACTCAAACAAGTTGTGATTTTCCCCTTTCAGTGGTCTGTTTCCTCCTCTGCCCTTTTATATATATATATATTTATTTATATTTATATATATATATATATATATATATATATATATATATATATACAGGGAGTGCAGAATTATTAGGCAAATGAGTATTTTGACCACATCATCCTCTTTATGCATGTTGTCTTACTGCAAGCTGTATAGGCTCGAAAGCCTACTACCAATTAAGCATATTAGGTGATGTGCATCTCTGTAATGAGAAGGGGTGTGGTCTAATGACATCAACACCCTATATCAGGTGTGCATAATTATTAGGCAACTTCCTTTCCTTTGGCAAAATGGGTCAAAAGAAGAACTTGACAGGCTCAGAAAAGTAAAAAATAGTGAGATATCTTGCAGAGGGATGCAGCACTCTTAAAATTGCAAAGCTTCTGAAGCGTGATCATCGAACAATCATGTGTTTCATTCAAAATAGTCAACAGGGTCGCAAGAAGCGTGTGGAAAAACCAAGGCGCAAAATAACTGCCCATGAACTGAGAAAAGTCAAGCGTGCAGCTGCCAAGATGCCACTTGCCACCAGTTTGGCCATATTTCAGAGCTGCAACATCACTGGAGTGCCCAAAAGCACAAGGTGTGCAATACTCAGAGACATGGCCAAGGTAAGAAAGGCTGAAAGACGACCACCACTGAACAAGACACACAAGCTGAAACGTCAAGACTGGGCCAAGAAATATCTCAAGACTGATTTTTCTAAGGATTTATGGACTGATGAAATGAGAGTGAGTCTTGATGGGCCAGATGGATGGGCCCGTGGCTGGATTGGTAAAGGGCAGAGAGCTCCAGTCCGACTCAGACGCCAGCAAGGTGGAGGTGGAGTACTGGTTTGGGCTGGTATCATCAAAGATGAGCTTGTGGGGCCTTTTCGGGTTAAGGATGGAGTCAAGCTCAACTCCCAGTCCTACTGCCAGTTTCTGGAAGACACCTTCTTCAAGCAGTGGCACAGGAAGAAGTCTGCATCCTTCAAGAAAAACATGATTTTCATGCAGGACAATGCTCCATCACACGCATCCAAGTACTCCACAGCGTGGCTGGCAAGAAAGGGTATAAAAGAAGAAAATCTAATGACATGGCCTCCTTGTTCACCTGATCTGAACCCCATTGAGAACCTGTGGTCCATCATCAAATGTGAGATTTACAAGGAGGGAAAACAGTACACCTCTCTGAACAGTGTCTGGGAGGCTGTGGTTGCTGCTGCACGCAATGTTGATGGTGAACAGATCAAAACACTGACAGAATCCATGGATGGCAGGCTTTTGAGTGTCCTTGCAAAGAAAGGTGGCTATATTGGTCACTGATTTGTTTTTGTTTTGTTTTTGAATGTCAGAAATGTATATTTGTGAATGTTGAGATGTTATATTGGTTTCACTGGTAAAAATAAATAATTGAAATGGGTATATATTTGTTTTTTGTTAAGTTGCCTAATAATTATGCACAGTAATAGTCACCTGCACACACAGATATCCCCCTAAAATAGCTATAACTAAAAACAAACTAAAAACTACTTCCAAAACTATTCAGCTTTGATATTAATTAGTTTTTTGGGTTCATTGAGAACATGGTTGCTGTTCAATAATAAAATTAATCCTCAAAAATATAACTTGCCTAATAATTCTGCACTCCCTGTATATATAAAAATACTGTGTGTGTATATACTGTATATATCTATATATATATATATATATATATATATATATGTGTGTGTATATATATATATATATATATATATATATATATACAAGTTTACAAGATTCATCTTTCATACGCTTTGGATTTCTTATGCCCTTTACCTTTTCTGAACGCTCCATATCTTTGGATGTCCGTATACTTGTGTTGTTTGGGGCGTGTTCAGCAGTTCCGCCCGGTGTAGCAACCAGATCATTGGCCAAAGTAAGGGTGTGTGTCCCTGCCCACTCTCCATAGTGCTGGTTACTTGTCTGCGCATCAGGATTTAACAGGTGAGCGCTGTTCACAGCGTTTTTGTGATTTTGTGTCACGTTTTTTTCTGCCTACTGTTGACAGCAGCCCGTGGTGGAAAATGTAGGTATGTGACTACTTTGGTGTTTGAACTTGATATATATACAAACATAAATGCATATTTGCTTCGTTTAACCTCTATGTTGCATCTACATGACAGATTACTAAATCCAGCTGAAGACGAGGTGGGTTTTACTTTTCATGTGTACAATAGTGTAGTAAACCAAGCACTAATGGGTACACCTTAAACTCTCTTCCAGAAGTCCCCTAGTGGACTTAAATAAATAACAAATGTATAGATTGGGGAAGTGAGCGCCACAAGCAAAAAAGGCTAAGGTGGATGAGGTGAAGAGTTATAAAATTAAATATTTTAATATGACAATCAATTAAAATCACAATTATGTCAATATAAAACTTCATGGATCCATGAGTACATATAAGTTGTAAAATATAAAATACAATGATTACAATCAGATAAAATACAATACAATAGTAGTAGTAGGGTAGTCACAGGAAAAGGTCACTATGTGGTAATGTGTAAAAATGTTACACTCTGTGACAATGTACAGAAATATGGCAAATCCGAGAGGATTGCGCATAAGGAAATTTCCATCATTTATTGTATCAAATACAGACTTCATAGAAAAATGGAATGCAGTTCTGGATACCTGCTCATTTGCATTAATTGACATTGATTTCCTATAAGAAACAACAAAGGATAGATCTAATGATTGAGCTTAAAGAAATACAAACAAAGCTCAAAAACTACCAACAAGACCCCAAGTTTAAAAAGTATGACAAACAATTTGAAATAAAGATGAATTATTTTAAAAGGCAATTATGGCAGTTCAAGTCAAGAAAAATGAGCAGAGACAAGAAAGACTATGATTCCAAGCAGGTTTACAGATGGACCCAAGAAGATACTACAAGGAATGGGTATAAGCGTAATCTCAAAAATCGTAACAAAGAATCAACCTGGAAATGGAATAAGAAGGGGAAAAATGTAACATTTTCAGACACAGAATATGAATGTGATTCCTCAGATGGAGATATAGGTGAGGAGGGGGCCACTGCAGCAGTGTTACAAAAAGATGATGTTACACAGTATTCTGATGTCCCCACTACTCAGTCAAAAAACGGGGAGCCAGGCAGTGGCGTCACTAGGGTTGGTGTCACCCGATGTGGTAAGTTATGGTGTCACCCCCCCCCAGAAAGCAGACACACACAAAAACACAGGCACACACACATACAAACACTCAGACACACTTAAAAACATACTCAGATGCACACACAAACACTCAGAAACACACTCAGACACACACACACACAAAAACTCAGACACACACTTACAAAATATGTAAACTGTACTGCATTAATTATGAAGCTCATGCCTAGAGCTGCTCCCTGGCTCAGCAGAGCATCAAATGAAAGATAAACAGAGCACTAAAGCAAAGGTTTAGGCGCAAACTATGAAAATTCTGCTTTCTGACTCTGTTCCAAGCCTTTCAGTGCACAGCCCCGGGCCGCGTGCCTACTGCTTCTTATGGTCAATCACCTCTGCACTCTGCCCACCCCCAGACCCCCGCCCGCCCTCCTACCTGTTCAGTGTGCACTTAGTGTACCGTAACCGTAATGGTCTGGTGGGCATCATACGTGGCTCCTTCACTTTAAAGACAGTGTCAAACAGTCATGCAGTCAGGTGCCAGGCATCCACTCATGATTTGCCAGTTCCCGTTTAGAGAGACAGTACAGCAGTGAGTGACTCCACTGCTCCACATGTCACTGAGCAGTGAGCACAGATAGGCAGGCAGGTTTAGGCTAGAAGCGCAACTTTGCAAGCCCCACGGCATGCCCACAACATTCATAGCGAAATTGGGCAGGGGAGAAGCAAAGTACAAACAAGCAAAAGCAGCCGGGAAAACTATTTGTTGAAATTGCAGCACTGGCTCAAGGGGCAAAAAAATTGTGTGTCTACAACTTCCCCAGTCCCACCAATATTCACAAATGCCAGCCCCTCTAATAAAAAAAAATCTATGCATCTCAACATTGTATTTCTTTGAATTTCAATAAAATTAAAAAAAAAAAAAAAAAAATTTTTTTTGGTGTCACCCCCTGGAGGGTGTCACCCGGGTGCGCCCCCCACCCCCCCTAGTGATGCCACTGGAGCCAGGGACAGTACAAGTGGTAAGAAAAAAAGAATAAAGCCAATAGAAAAACAAAGAGACAAATTGAAAGCATCACAGAAAATATATGCAATCAGGTCACAGAAAGTGATGAAAAAATATGCATAAATAAAAATGTGATTAATCTGTCTACACTAACCCTTACTTCCACACAGGTTAATGTGCTGTCTAAAGGTCTGAATTGTGTTAATTGACATTAATAGGTTTGCAAGAAAGATCACATTACAAAAGCATTTTTATGCTAATGATGAGAGGTCAGAAGAAAATACTGATCTGACTACCGTTAGAGAAGATGACACCATGATAAGTGTTCCAGATCTAAACGTTTCAGAATTAAATAGTCAGGGATTTAGAAAAGCTTTTAGAAGAAGGGGAAGAAGGTAAAGAGGATCTCTTAGAAGAGATACATATTTCCCTTAAACACATTCAAAATAAAAGCACTTTCTATCCTGTGCATACACGCTCCAAGGTTCTAGATGTTTTTCAAAAAAGCAAAGAGGTTAAACTTAGAACTTTGAATGAATCTATCTCTAAAAAAACATCATAATAAGGCGGTCAGATAAGGGGGGCAATGTGGTGGTCCTCAACAGGTTAGATTATATAGCAGAGGCCAAAAGACAATTAGGGGATAAGAATGTATATATCAAACTTACTTAGAAATCTACAAACAAATTTCCCAGAGAGATTATTGATATTGTTAGATATGCATTTCATAACAATATCATAACACAAACAACTGAGGAAAAATTAATAGTACAACATCCTGTTACACCAATTTTTCATAATTTTCCCAAAATCCACAAACATTTACAATGTCCGCCGGGGAGACCAATCTTCGACGGTATAGGTTCACTTAATGAGGCTCTGTCTAAGCTTGTAGACACCTTTTTGCAACCTTTGGTCATTCAACTCCCCAGTTATATACAAGACACTACATCTTTCATAAATAAAATCAAAGACCTTAGATGGCAACCTACTTATAGGTTAATGGTAGTGGATGTGTCTTCACTTTATACCTCCATTGATCATAAAAGGGGTATTACAGCAATTGAGTTCTTTATAGATACCTTTTGCAACTTTGAACCAGCAACTAAGTCTTTCTTGCTTAGAGCAATTGAATTTGTGTTAACGCACAATTTTTTTTAATGTTTCAGGCGGATTATTATCTCCAAAGACGTGGGACAGCAATGGGGGCCAAACTTGCCCCCTCCTATGCCAACCTGTTTATGAGTTGGTGGGAGCTGTCCCACGTCTTTGGGGATGGTAATCCGTTTGGAGAAAGGATCATTCATTGTTTTCGGTACATTGATGACCTCTTTTTCATCCTGGACTGTGGTGACAAGGAAGCAGATGAGTTCTGCAATTATCTAAATAGCAATAAATGTGGAATTGATCACAGTTCATGGGGGAAGGGTAGGTCAGCCCATACAAGCTAAAATGTACAGAAAAGACACAGCAGGTAACACGCTACTAAAGTATGAGTCCTGTAACCCTAGACATGTACTTAAGGGCATCCCTAAGGGTGAATTCATACTTATCAAAAGAAATTGTACTGATATAGAAGAATATCACACACAGGTTGGAGAGGCCACAGAAAGGTTTAGACAGCGTGGATACAGAGAGGATATCCTAATAAAAGCCACAGAAAATGTTGAACTCATTCCGAGGGACCAATTATTAAAATATAAACCAAAGAAAAAGAAAGATAAAATGAACAAGATAAAATGTATTATGACATATAGTGAACAATATAATCAAGTCCGCACTATAGTCAGAGAATCTTTACCCATCTTATACTCGGATCCTATCATTAAAGAAATCTTGAAACCAGGATGTGATTTTATCCCAAAGAGAACCAAAACTCTGGCCAACTATTTGTCTCCCTCAGATATAAAGCCCATAAAAAGCACATGCTGGCTGACCAAAAAACATGTTTTTTTTAAAGTGCAGTCCAATCTGCAAAACGTGTAACTTTGTGGCAGACAAATTTATTTCCTGTACTACAAACAAAGAGTATGACATCAAATATTTTATCAACTGTGCAGCAACTCACGTAATTTATGTACTCACATGCGAACAGTGTATAATTCAATACACAGGGAAAACCAAAAGATCCCTTAAGGATAGATTCCTGCAACACTTGAGATCAATTGAAGATGAAGGTACTGATACTCCTGTATCAAGACACTTCAAACAGAAGCATAACTCAGATGTTTCAACTCTTACTATACAAGGTATTGATCATATCACTAAATGGAAAAGGGGAGGTAACAGAGTAATGCTCCTAAACAAAAGGGACATTTTCTGGATATTCACGCTTCAGACTGGTGAACCAGATGGTCTCAATGTGAGACGTGATTTAGATGTATTTGTCTAACTTTGTATTGTATTTTTCACAAATATAAAATTTTTTTGAGCTTATGGCATAATCCGACCTTACTTAAATTCATATAACCCTCTTTTTCTATATAAAGCATTTTTTATAATATCCAAGGAATTAATCAATAGATTCGCCATGGGTGTCCCTACTGCCTCTATTATCTTGATCGAAATATATAAATTAAGTCTTATTTTAATAATAATCAAGTATCAGACTTATTTCTTGATAGACTTAAGTAAAAAAAATAATGAATAACACTCCTTGATATAACAAACTCATTATATGTATTTTTATTGCCTTATCTGTCCTGATTTATATGCACACCTTAAGTCATACCTTAAAACTAGTCCCTTATCAGTTTTACTATTCAGCTTTACTATTCAACTGATTTAAAATATAATGAGGAACATTTTTCCACTTATGTAATGTTTATATATTATGAGGGTACTGTTTGTATGTATAAATATGAAGTCTTTATTATTATCACATTACACTGTGGTCATAAATGTATATAACCAGGCACTTGTAACCAATCAGATAACAGAAAGTTGAACCTTTCGCAATTTGAACAGCCTTAAAAGGTGACTGGACTGTAAGCAGTGAACAAGTGTGCATGCGCATGAGACGCGTCTGCGTGAGGATCAGTTCAGCTATCTGATTGATACATTCTCTGCTGGCTTTGTACGTTTTATACTACTTTTTATCATTGGAATAAAGTTTTGGATTTTATATTTTACAAGTTTTTTGCCTTTGGATTAACTGCATCTTTCATACGCTTTGGATTTCTTATGCCCTTTACCGTTTCTGAGCGCTACATATCTTTGGATGTTTATATATATATATATATATATATGCGTGTGTATATATATATATATATGTATATATATATATATATATGTATATGTGTGCGTGTATATATATATAGATATATATATATATACATGTGTGTGTATATATATATATATATATATATATATATATATATATATATATGTGTGTGTATCTATATTTATATATATATATATATATATATATATATACACAGTATATACAGTATATATATATATATATATATATATATATATATCTTTACATTCCCATCTGAAATACTCAAACAAGTGGTGCTTCCCCCATTTCAGTGATCTGGACTCTGCCCCTATAATGGAAGAGGGGGGAGTCAGACTATACAATCCAGCGTTATATGGGTGATGGGGGGGGTGACACCATGAGTTAGCGCACCAGGTGACACCAAGCCCAGGGAAGAGAGCTGTTTGGGAGGGATCAGTTAGGGATCAGGGTTGGGAAGTGTCAGGTGGCAGGGTACTCTCTACACTAAAGCTAAAATTAGCCTTTTAAGCTACCTAATTAACCTCTTCACTGCCGGGAATAATAGAAGTCTGGTGCAAAGCTGCAATTAGCAGCCTTCTAATTACCAAAAAGCAATAGCAAAGCCATATATGGCTGCTATTTCTGAACAAAGAGGATCCCAGAGAAACTTTTACAACCATTTGTGCCATGATTGCACAAGCAATATGTAAAAAAAAATATAGTGAGAAAAACTAAGTTTACTTAAAAATATTTTATTAGTTTAGATCAGTGAATAAAAAGGCGTTATTTCTGTTTAAATGGAGTGATAGCAAAAATGCTAAAATTCTCTGGTATTTTGGGCAAGTTTTTCTCTGAAAGTCCCGGTAGTGAAGGGGTTAATTTGGTAATCAATAAAAATAAACATGTTATAAAAATAAAGCATTTGAAAAAACAACCTAATAATATGAGGAATCCTTACCTTAGCATCTAAGTTCCCCGGTTCATTGGTTTTATTCCTGGAGCATGTGAGCACCACCTATCTGTTTGGTGATCCAGAGGAGGGGGCAGTTCTGCAGAAGGTGATCTTGTTGCAGGTGAAGAAGGGATGGTCAAACCCAGTAACCTGCATAAAGTCACCTTAAAAGGTTTGAGGTCTGGTCCCCCGTGAGCCCTACCACAGCCAGCCCCATGAGAGTCTTTATGCTGAACCCTTAAAGGGATATGAAACCCAAAATGTTTATTTCATGCTTCAGATAGAGCATGTTGAAAATAATACATAGGCAGGCTCAGAAGCAGCAATGCATTACTGTGCTAGCTGCTGATTGGTGGTTGCACCTATATGCCTCTTGTGTTTAGCTCACCCAATGTGTCCAGGTAGCTCTCAGTAGTGCATTACTGCTTCTTCGACAAAGGATACTAAGAAAATGAAGCAGATTTAATAATATAAGTAATTTGTAAAGGTGTTTAAAATGGTATGCTCTGTCTGAATCCTCAAATAAAGTTTTGGATTTCATGTCCCTTTAACTTGATGTCTGACAATTTCTTCTTGACCTAAAAGAGGGTCCTCTGGTTGCCTGCCACCGCATCACCTGTAGTGACACCCATATGTTTTTTCTCACTGCAGAGCTGTTAACCTCTGCCATACCTCCCAACTGTCCCGATTTCTGTGGAGCAGTCCCATATTCAGAGGTCTGTCCCGCTGAGACAGCCTTCAGTCCCACATTGCCCACCACTACTAGTGCACAAGTGGTTTGAGAATGCTCATAGAACATTTTTTTACTTTAATGGCTTAGTGCCAGCACTATCTTCACTTTGTTTGAACTGTAAGAGGTGGAGTAGAGCGCCATTTCAGAGCACAGGAGTCAGTCACAATGGCAGTCACTGTATACACATTGATAGCTCATATGCAATATACACAATTAATCACAGAATGCACACATACACAGTTACATAGGCTGCAAGTGTGCATACAACACTGGCACACTTTGATCTATATATAATGTGCTGAGTTACGGCACACAGCCACTGTTTTTAGATAATCACTATGATCAGGCAGTAACTAAGCACATGCAGTTCCTCAACGAACTGTGCTCGAAAAATTTAGTTCTCTACCTTACACAGATTTTCTTTCCTATGATGTGCAATACAAGTGTGCAATTTACTACGTCATTGATTTGCTTGGGGGCAGGAAGCTTTGGATAAGGAGAGATACTGAGGCCTATTTATCAAGCCGTCAACTATGATGCATTCAACGTCACCAATACGCTCACCTAACATCACACCCGCGGACCTGAATACGCTCTCCATATTTATAAAAAAAGCTGTCAAAAAGCCATGCACCAAGTACGGTGCGATGAGCAGCGGACTGTTGTTAAGTAGCATTCATCGATCTCGCTGCTATACGGCTTTTTCCCAATTTTATTTATACCCTGTCACTAAACACCGCCACTATACTAAAATTTTTAACCCCTATTCAGCCACTCCCGGACCCCACCGCAACTAAATAAATGTATTAACCCCTATCCTGCCGCTCACTGACCCCGCCGCAACTAAATAAAGTTATTAACCCCCATCCTGCTGCTCCCGGAGCCCACCACAACTCTAATAAAGTTATTAACCCCTATCCCTCTGCTCCCGGAGCCCATCACAACTAAATAAATGTATTAACCCCTAAACCCCTTGCCTCCCACATCACTACCACTTACTAAACCTATTAACCTCTAAACCGCCTGCCCCCCACATCGCCATAAACTAAATTAAGCTATTAACCCCTAAACCTAACAACCCGCTAACTTTACATTAAATATTAACCCATCCCTATCTTATAATACATTTAAACTTACCTTTAGAATTAAAATAAACTATATTAAACTATTAATTAACCTACCCTAACTATAATAATAAAATTACATTAAACTATATTAAACTATTAATTAACCTACCCTAACTATTATACTACAATTACATTAAACTACAAATTAAATTAACTATCTTACATATTTAAAAACCTAACCCTACTCAAGTTATTTAAATCTACAATAAAGAATTACTAATGGCTTGATTACGAGTTTTGCGGTAAGAGCTGCTCGGTACTAACTTGCAAGTTATTGTCACCGCTCACCTCCCTAGCGCTGGTATTACAGGTTTGCAAAAACCCTGCGTTAGCAGGCAATATTGCAGCGTAAAGCAAAATTGAGCTTCATACCGCACTCCAATACCAGCGCTGTGGTGAGCTGGTTTTACGTGCTTGTGCACGATTTCCCCATAGACATCAATGGGGAGAGCCGGCTGAAAAAAGCCTAGCACCTGTAATAAAGCAGCGTAAAGCTCCTTAACGCAGCCCCATTGATTCCTATGGGGAAACTAAATTTATGTTTACACCTAACACCCTAACATAAACCCAGAGTCTAAACACCATTAATCTGCTGCCCCCAACATCGCTGACACCTACATTACACTTATTAACCACTAATCTGCCGCCCCCAATGTCGCTGCCACCCACCTACACTTATTAACCCCTAATCTGCCGCCCCACCTACATTACACTTATTAACCCCTAATCTGCCGTCCCTGACACCGTCGACACCTACATTATACTTATTAACCCCTAATCTGCCGCCCCTAACATCGCCGCCACCTACCTACATTTATTAACCCCTAATCTTCCGCCCCCAACGTCGCCGCCACTATAATAAAGTTATTAACCCCTAACCCTAAGTCTAACCCTAACACCCACTAACTTTAATGTAATTAAAATAAATAAAACCTTCTATTAATAACTAAATAATTTCTATTTAAAACTAAATACCTGTAAAATACACCCTAAGCTAGCTACAATATGACTAATAGTTACATTGTATATAGCTTAGGTTTTATTTTTATTTCACAGGCAAGTTTGTATTTATTTTAACTAGGTAGAATAGTTAGTAAATAGTTATTAACTATTTACTAACTACCTAGCTAAAATAAATACAAATTTACCTGTAAAATAAAACCTAACCTGAGTTACACTAACACCTAACCTTTACAATGCAATTAAATAAATTACATTAATTAAATACAATTAACTAAATTGAAAAAAAAAAAAACCCACTAAATTACACAAAATAAAAAAGAAATGATCAATTATTTAAATTAATTACACCTAATCTAATAGCCCTATCAAAATAAAAAAGCCTTTTGCGGGGCATTGCCCCAAAGAAATCAGCTCTTTTACCTGTAAAAAAAATACAAACAACTCCCCAACAGTAAAACCCACCACCCACAAAACCAAACACCCCAAATAAAATCCTAATTAAAAAAAACCTAAGCTCTCCATTGCCCTGAAAAGGGCATTTGTATGGGCATTGCCCTTAAAAGGGCATTTAGCTCTTTCCTGCCCAAACCCTAAGCTAAAAATAAAACCCACCCAATAAACCCTTAAAAAAAACCTAACACTAACCCCCGAAGATCCACTTACAGTTTTTGAAGACCCGAAATCCATCCTCAACGAAGCCGGCAGAAGTCCTCAGCGAAGCGGCAGAAGTCTTCATCCAAGCGACTGAAGTCTCCATCCAAGCCGGCAGTCTTCATGATCCAATCAGCCAATAGGATTGAGCTTGCATTCTACTGGCTGTTCCAATCAGCCAATTAAATGCGAGCTCAATCCTATTGGCTGATTGCATCAGCCAATAGGATTTTTTCACCTTTAATTCCGATTGGCTGATTCTATTCTATCAGCCAATCGGAATTCGAGGGATGCCATCTTGGATGACATCACTTAAAAGAACCTTCATTCGAGAAGAGCCATCGTAAGAAGAGGATGCTCCGCGCCGGATGTCTTAAAGATGGACCCACTCCGCGCCGGATGGATGAAGATAGAAGATGCCGTCTGGATGAAGACTTCTGCTGTCTTGGATGAAGACTTCTGCCGTTTCATTGAGGACTTCTGCCGACTTCGTTGAGGTTGGATGTCAGGTCTTCAAAAACTGTAAGTGGATCTTCAGAGATTAATATTAGTTGTTTTTTTAAGGGTTTATTGGGTGGGTTTTAGTTTTAGATTAGGGTTTTGGCGGAAAAAGAGCTAAATGCCCATACAAATGCCCTTTTCAGGGCAATGGGGAGCTTAGGTTTTTTAGTTAGAATTTTATTTGGGGGGTTAGTTGTGTGGGTGGTGGGTTTTACTGTTGGGGGGTTGTTTGTATTTTTTTTACAGGTAAAAGAGCTGATTTCTTTGGGACAATGCCCCGCAAAAGGCTCTTTTAAGGGCCATTGGTAGTTTATTGTAGGCTAGGGTTTTTTTTATTTTGGGGGGCTTTTTTATTTTTATAGGGCTATTAGATTAGGTGTAATTAGTTTAAATATCTGATCATTTATTTTTTATTTTGTGTAATTTAGTGTTTGTTTGTTTGTTTTTTGTAATATAGTTAATTGGATTTAATTAATGTAATTGTTTTAATTGTAGTGTTAGGTTAGGTGTTAGTGTAAGACAGGTTATATAGCTACAATGTAACTACTATTAGTCATATTGTAGCTAGCTTAGGGTTTATTTTACAGGTAATGGTAAGTATTTAGTTTTAAATAGGAATTATTTAGTTAATGATAGGAATTTTTATTAGATTTATTTTAATTATATTAAAGTAGGGAGTGTTAGGGTTAGACTTAGGGTTAGGTTTAGGGGTTTTTAACTTTAGTATAGTGGTGGCGACGTTAGGGGCGGCAGATTAGGGGTTAAAAACAGTAATGTAGGTTGCGGCGATGTTAGAGACAGCAGATTAGGGGTTAACAATATTTAACTAGTGTTTCCGATGCAGGAGTATGGCGGTTTAGGGGTTAATATGTTTATCATAGTGTCGGCGATGTCGGGAGTGGCAAATTAGGGGTTAATAATTTTATCTTAGTTTTTGCGATGCGGGAGGGCCTCGGTTTAGGTGCTAATAGGTAGTTTATGGGTGTTAGTGTACTTTTTAGCACTTTAGTTATGAGTTTTATGCTACAGCTTTGTAGCGCAAAACCCATAACTACTGACTTTCAGTTTACGGTATTAATCTTGATGGTATAGGCTGTACAACTCAATTTTTGGCCTCCCAGGCAGACTCTTAATACCGGCGCTATGGAATTCCCATTGAAAAGGGACTTTTTGAAAGCTGCGGTAGTTACGCTGCGTTGCGGCCAAAAAAGTGTGCGGTACAGAAATACCTGCAAGACTCGTAATACCAGCGGTAGTGAAAAAGAGGCTTAATGCTGCTTTTTCACTCATACCGCAAAACTCGTAATCTAGCCGTAAGTTACAAAAAAATAACATCTAAGTTACACAAAATAAAAAACACTAGGTTACACAAAATAAAAAATAATTATCAAATATTTAAACTAATTACACCTAATCTAATAGCCCTATCAAAATAAAAGCCCCCCCAAAATAAAAAAACCCTAGTCTACAATAAACTACCAATGGCCCTTATAAGGGCCTTTTGCGGGGCATTGCCCCAAAGAAATCAGCTCTTTTTTACCTGTAAAATAAAATACAAACACCCCCAACAGTAAAAACCCACCACCCACACAACCAACCCCCCAAATAAAAACCTATCTAAAAAACCTAAGCTCCCCATTGCCCAGAAAAGGGCATTTGTATGGGCATTGCCCTTAAAAGGGCATTTAGCTCTTTTTCCACCCAAAGTCCCTAACCTAAAATTAAAACCCACCCAATAAACCCTTAAAACCTAACACTAACCCCCGAAGATCCACTTACAGTTTTCGAAGACCAGACATCCATCATCATCCAAGCGGCAGAAGTCCTCAGCGAAGCCATCCAAGAGGCAGAAGTCCTCAGCAAAGCAGAAGTCTTCATCCAAGAGGGCCAGTATCTTCATCCAACCGGGCAGAAGTCTTCATCCATATTCTATCTTCATCCATCCGGCGCGGAGCGGCACCATCTTCAAGACATCCGGCGCAGAGCATCCTCTTCCTATGATCGCCGCTGAAGAATGAAGTTTCCTTTAAATTACGTCATCCAAGATGGCGTCTCTTACATTCCGATTGGCTGATAGAATTCTATCAGCCAATAGGAATTAAGGTGGAAAAAATACTATTGGCTGTTGCAATCAGCCAATAGGATTGAGCTTTCATCCTATTGGCTGATCCAATCAGCCAATAGGATTGAGCTTGCATTCGATTGGCTGATTGGATCAGCCAATAGGATGAAAGCTCAATCCTATTGGCTGATTGCAACAGCCAATAGGATTTTTCCACCTTAATTGGCTGATAGAATTCTAGTTGTTATTTTTTTGTAACTTAGTAATTCTTTATTGTAGATTTAAATACCTTGAGTAGGGTTAGGTTTTTAAATATATAATATAGTTAATTTAATTTGTAGTTTAATGTAATTGTAGTATAACAGTTAGGGTAGGTTAATTAGTATTTTAATATAGTTTAATGTAATTTTAGTATAATAGTTAGGGTAGGTTAATTAATATTTTAATATAGTTTATTTTAATTCTAAAGGTTAGTTTAAATTTATTATAAGATAGGGATGAGTTAATATTTAATGTAAAGTTAGCGGGTTGTTAGGTTTAGGGGTTAATAGCTTAATTTAGTTTATGGCGAAGTGGGGGGTTGGCGGTTTAGGGGTTAATAGGTTTATTAAGTGGTAGTGATATGGGAGGCCAGGGGTTTAGAGGTTAATACATTTATTTAGTTGCGGTGGGTGTACGGGAGCGGTGGGATAGGGGTTAATAACTTTATTTAGTTGCGGTTGGCTCCGAGAGCGGTGGGATATTGGTTAATATATTTTTTTAGTTGCGGTGTGGTCCGGTAGCGGCGGGATATGGGTTAATAAATTTATTTAGTTGCGGCGGTGTTGGGGAGCGGTGGAATAGGGGTTTCAGACTCCCATTGATTATTATGGCATCCGCGGCCTCCAGGGTGGCGGATTGAAAACCAGGTACGCTGGGCCGGAATAGTGGCGAGCGTACCTGCTATAAATTTGATAAATGGCAAAAGGTGTCAAATAGTGCCGGATTTGTATTCGGAACATCTGTAATGACGTAAGCTTTGGTCTGTGTCGGATTGAGACCGGCGGATCGTATGTTACGTCACAGATTTCAACTTTTTCCGGTCTGTAGGTTTTGATAAATAGGTTGAATCAGGCTCGCCACAATTAAGCTGCGGAATTCCAGCATATTTGCAGTTGACGGCTTGATAAATAAGCCTCACTGTCTGAACTTGGCATGCTGAACAT
Organism: Bombina bombina; assembly: GCF_027579735.1. Lineage (NCBI taxonomy): Eukaryota > Metazoa > Chordata > Amphibia > Anura > Bombinatoridae > Bombina > Bombina bombina. Next base: position 423,894,758 of record NC_069502.1, on the reverse strand, counting down.
GTTCAGGTAAACATCCCGGGCATTTTGCCACTATCTCTTTCTCTCCCCCTCTTTTTCTCTCTCTCTCTTTCTCTCTCTCCCTCTTTCTCTCTCCCCCTCTTTCTCCCAATTTCTCTCTCTCTCTCTCTCTCTCTCTCTCTTTCTCACTTTTTTTCTTTCTATTTCACAATTGTTTCTCTCTTTCTATTGTATGCATGTATGTATGCTTGTCTGTAGCTCTTAACTCTTTACATTTTATCATATTTTATACATAAAATACATATGATCAAATAAATGTTTTTTTCCTGCATTCAAAGAGTTTGTGATGTTTGAATGTTACAGGGGCATTGTACTCTGTATAAAGGAACATTGCATCATGCATATGAAAAAGATGTGTGTCCCTCTTTGGCTCTTTCAACCTGTTGGGAGGTATGCTCTTCTGCTCACCAAACAGGTGAGGGTAATTGGGCTCCATTGTTCTTTTGCAGAATTCTTTTATGGACAGGACAAATCAGTGTATAATTGGCTGACATATTGTAGGGGAGTGACTTCAGGCTTCTGACTATTTTCCTGATAGCATATACCTCTAGAACTAGTAACAGGATGTAGTCATGTATTAGTGTTACATGGCGGCAGCCATTAAACTATGCAAAACAAATGTTCTTTAGATATTGTGAAAGACAAAGTATACTGGCAACATAATGTATGAAGAAAATGAAGTGAGATCATATGGCAATGGTGTGCTTTTTACTGTAAAATGTTATGTGCAAATAAAAGTGATTTTAATAAATGACCAAAAACAATGAAACTATTATTTATTAATTTATTTATTTTTCAATGTACTTGCAGGTGTATAACTTATTCAGGTACAAATGGATCTGCATATATGTTCATACATATGGGTTTTTTTCCAACACATTAAAAACGTACACTGTCAATGCATAAACTAAATTGACTTGCTAATTTATTTGATATGTGATGTGATATTTTTAATCATTATAGGGCGACATTTTGATTATTTGCTAAACGTTTTCAAGTGCATTAGCAGCTTCTTTAAGAAGTGACATTGGCCTTTCCCTCTGGTAAACTATTAATGCAAGTCCCGCTCAATCAAGTGCATGAACATGTAATACGCGCATGAGCTTCTGCTTTGTATTCCTCATTAAAAGTATAGGGTTCAGAGTGTCCGGAGGAATCAGTTGCACTAAACTACACTTTGAACCCCTAAACTGCCACTACAAAGTAAACCACTACACTATTAACTTCTAAACCATAAGCCCCCCGAATGCAAATTAACCCACTAACATCTAAACCCCCTAACCTAACACGCCCTAAGTTAAACCAAAATAGACTAACCCTACCTTTAGCAAAAAAAAAATTATCTATCTTTGAAAAAAATAAAACACTTGTAAAAGTAAAAAAGAAACTAACCTTACCATTACTGTTTGGAAAAAAAACAACTAACATTATTGTTTAAGAAAAAAAAATCCCCAACATTACAAAATATATAAAAAAACCTTATATTACAAAAAAAATAAAAAAAATACCATTACAAAAATAACAGACAAATATAAAAACAAACCAAAAATAAAAAAAGAGTTATACCTATTCTAACCACCCCAAAAAAACCACCCCAAAATAAAAAACAACTATCCTAAAAAGGGCCTTTTGTAGGGAATCGTCCTGAAGTGAACCAGCTCTTTTTCTGAAAAAAAAAAAAACTTACACCTTCTAACTTTAACCCCCCCCCCCCCCAAAAAAATAAAAAAAAATATCTTAAAAGATACCTACTCTAGAAAGTGCCCTGAAAAGGGCATTTGGCTCTTTTGCTGCCCAGATTTTATTTTTTTTAATTGCTAATCTTATAAAAAAAAATCTTAACGCAAACTCCAAGATGGTAATCACCAAAGATGATGGCGGCGTTCCATCTTCATCCCGACGGTTGTCCTTCTACATCCTGGCAGGGGTCCATCTTCTTATCTTCATCCTGGCAGCGGTCTCCATCCATCTTCAACGCAGAGGTCCTCTTCATGTGGTCACCAGCCGCTCACTGAATTTTGAATGCAAGGTATCCCTTTTATATAGGGTTACTCTTGCACTCCTATTGGCTGATTTTCATGTTCAAATTCAAATCAGCCAATAGAATGAAAGCTTTTTCTATTGACTAATTTGAATTTTAACATGAAAAACAGCCAATAGGAATGTAAGGGTAACCCTATATAAAAAGGATACCTCGCGTTTAATATTCAGTGTGCAGCTGGTGATGGCATGAAGAGGACCTCAGTGTTAAAGATGGATAAAGACCGCCGCTGCCACCGGGATAAAGATAAGAAGATCAACCATGGCCGGGATGAAGAAAGACCACCGCCGGGATGAAGTGCTGCCATTATCTTTGGTTAATACCATCTTGGGGTTTAGAGTTAGGAGGGGTTTTTGTTTTTTTTTGTTTTTTAAAGATTAGGGAATTTTTTTTTTGCTGGGCAGCAAAAGAGCTAAATACCCCAATGCACAGCCAAATGCCCTTTTCAGGGCACTTTTTAGAGAAGGGGGCGGTGGGGGGGGGTTAATGTTAGTAGGTGTAAGGTTATTTTTTCAGAAAAAGAGCTGGTTCACTTTAGAGCAATGCCCTTCAAAAGTTTTTATTTTTTTAATGGTAGTTTGTTTATCTTTGGTAAAGGTAGGGTTAGTCTATTTTGGTTTAACTTATCAATACAACTCTTGCTTTTTAAATATTATTGTTGCTAGCTGTCCTAAGAAATCTATCTTATAAATCTACCTTGAAATGCATCAATATTAAAACATTCTCATTCAAACATAACATGCTCTTATTTGTTAGCACATATAGGCCTAGATTACAACAGTAGAGCGATATTAATAGTGTAGGGTACGATATTAATATTGTGGGCCCGAGCTTAGAATATCGCACATTCTGATACTACAAATCAGTGTGCAATACATAACAGCGCTAAAAAAGTTAGCGCGACTGGAGGCCTGAAGTAAGGTGTTAGGGCTACAGTAAAAGTAGAATAAAACACATGTAAAATATATTAAAATAAAGTATTACACAGACACACATATACATATACAGTATATATATATATATATTATTTTTTTTATGTAAAGTGTGTTTATTAATAAAAATAAATGTATAACAAGGATTTGCACTTCACTCATTAAAAAAACATCCATCTAGATATATAGATATAGAGCTAAAAAGATGTATGTGCTATCAAATCTTCAGATGTTAGTGTGCCTGAGGCTTTCACTCAAATGATAACTTTAAATTTCAGCTTGTAATATGAGCGCTATTGATTTAACTTGAGCGGTGTTAGTGCTCAATAGCGCTAATAGTTTTTGTACTCCACTTGTAATCTAGGCTATGTTGTTTATAATATTGACCTTAGATGAATCCATGTTTAAATATAAATTAGGAATGAAACCTGGTGCTATCCAACACTCACTGCCAAGTACCTATGACGCTGGCCCACATAAACCCAGACAAAAATACAGCAAAAAGCAAAGCAAAAAAGGTATTGACAGTGTCAGAGTAAAGCTATGTTGTCTTTATCTTGCAGTGTAACTCAAAAAATCCTTGACTGAAAGCAAATATCAACCCCTCCAGTCACGTATAATGCAGCAGATCTCCACAGGGGTATATGATGACACTCCCATCCCACAGAACACTTAGGGACTAATAGTGACAAATAGTGATAATAGAGTATAAATTAAAATCTAAATTAACGCGTTTCACACTATGACAGGCTTTCTCTGTGGATTAGGTCCGACAGACGTCGCTGAATACGGCGAGCAATACGCTCGCCATATTCAGCATTGCACCAGAAGTTCACAAGAGCTGCTGGTGCAACGCTGCCCCCTGCAGACTCGCGGCCAATAGGCCGCTAGCAGGGGGGTGTCAATCAACCCTATCGTACTCAATCGAGTTGATTTACGGCGATGTCTGTCCGCCTCCTCAGAGCAGGTGGACAGGTTATGGAGCAGCGGTCTTTGTGACCGCTGCTTCATAACTGCTGTTTCTGGCGAGTCTGAAGACTCGCCAGAAACAGGGGCCATCAAGCTCCTTACGGAGCTTGTTAAATAGAGGCCTTTAACTTAACATTTTCATTTAAAAAATATTGATTCACATCTTATTAGATAACATGAGTGGAAACACACCCACCTCAGTTTCATAAAATGAACTATACATCATCCATATTATTTCATGTTAATACATATAAAGCACACAAAAAATCTTAAATGAGGATTTTTTTGTCTTACATAGATCTTTTTAACCTTAAAAAAATACCTAACCATAAAATATAACACAAAAAAGGCAAAGTGTCAACATTAAATAACAAAACTAAAAATTAACCTTTTGCTGCTTGCGCTGAAGGTTTAACTCCTGTCGAGTTAGTGCACGTGTGATAAATGTTATGTTTTTTCCTAGTTTGTGCTTTTTTATTATATCTTTTTATGTGACAACACTGAAAAAATGACACTTTGCTACAATGTAAAGTAGTGATTGTACAACCTGTATAACAGTGTACATTTGCTGTTACCTCAAAATAACTCAACACACAGCCATTAATGTATAAACTGTTGGCAACAAAAGTGAGCACACCCCTAAGTGGAAATGTCCAAATTGAGCCCAATTAGCCATTTTCCCTCCCAGGTGTCATGTGACTCGTTAGTGTTACAAGGTCTCAGGTGTGAATGGGGAGCAGGTGTGTTAAATTTGGTGTTATCGCTCTCACTCTCTCTCATACTGGTCACTGAATGTTCAACATGGCACCTCATGGCAAATAACTCTCTGAGGATCTGAAAAAAAGGATTGTAGCTCTACATAAACATGGCCTAGGGTATAAGAAGATTGCCAAGACCCTGAAACTGAGCTGCAGCACAGTGGGCAAGACCATACAGCAGTATAACAGGACAGGTTCCACTCAGAACAAGCCTCACCATGGTCAACCAAAGAAGTTAAGTGCATGTGCTCAGCTTCATATCCAGAGGTTGTCTTTGGGAAATAGACGTATGAGAGCTGCCAGCATTGCTGCAGAAATTGAAGGGGTGGGGGTCAGCCTGTCAGTGCTCAGACCTTATGCCACACACTGCATCAAATTAGTCTGCATGGCTGTCGTCCCAGAAGGAAGTCTCTTCTAAAGATGATGCACAAAAAAGCCTGCAAACCATTTGCTGAAGATAAGCAGACTAAGGATGTCCTGTGGTCCGATGAGACCAAGGTAAACTTATTTGGTTCAGATGGTATTAAGCGTGTGTGGCGGCAACCAGGTGAGGAGTACAAAGACAAGTGTGCCTTGCCTACAGTCAAGCATGGTGGTGGGAGTGTCATGGTCTGGGCCTGCATGAGTGCTGCCGGCACTGGGGAGCTACAGTTCATTGAGGGAGCCATGAATGCCAAAATGTACTGTGACATACTGAAGCAGAGCATGATCCCCTCTCTTTGGAGACTGGGCCGCAGGGCACCAACCTTTGAAGCTCTGGTGAACTCCATGCCCAAGAGGGTTAAGGCAGTGCTGGAAAATAATGGTGGCCACACAAAATATTGACTCTTTGGGCCCAATTTGGACATTTAACCTATTGGTGTACTCACTTTTGTTGCCAAGGTTTAGACATTAATGGTTGTGTGTTGAGTTATTTTGAGGGGACAGGAAATTTACACTGTTATACAGGCTGCACACTCACTACTTTACATTGTAGCAAAGTGCCATTTCTTCAGTGTTGTCACATGAAAATATATAATAAAATATTTACAAAATTGTGAGGGTGTACTCACTTTTGTGAGATTCTGTATATATATATATATATTTAGGTTACTAGGACAAGTGCACTCTCACGAACAGTATCACAATATGCCAGGGTGCTTGTATGTGGGTAATAATAGCATAAACAGAAGACAGCACTCACTGGTCTTTCCCCAAAACGTCACTGCAAATAAATTAACCTTTGTACTTAAGACCAGTGAGTGCTGTCTATATATATACACATTTTATGTGTATGTATAACTTGTGGGGGAGTGAGAGTTTTTTTGCTAGGGAAACACAGATAGATTGGATAAGTCACAGTTTATTTATTCTTAAAACTTCATCAATCTATTTGTTGTCTCCCTTGAATTGCTGACATGAAAACTGTATAAATCTATTTGTTGTCTTCCTTGAATTGCTGATGTGCTTTGTTCTATCTGTCTGACTGCCAAGTGATGTTTCATTTGTACCTTTCCCACGGGAAAAAAGTCATTGACAGCAAGGCTAGGAAGAACGGGCATTCCACATCGATTTGGGCTAAGCATTGGGACAGAAGATATAACTCACAAACCTTGATATATAAACAACAATTATTCAGTATTAAATAATCTACTCACTTAGATCACTGTAGTGCACACTTGGTCAGTGCCATCACACACAGATTACTGCAGTCACAACACAAATCTTATCATTCCTCATTAACAAATTCCTCAGAAGCCTTCAGCTTACATTTGAGTTACATGAATCACACGTACAGGTATTCAATAGTGATTAAAACAGAAGTATTGTTAGCTTAACCTTTAAACGCTGTTATGCCATTCTATTCCATCATAATTACACCGGGCTTTTGAGCCGTTATGACTGAATAAAACGTCATAGCCAACAGCTGTCCTGAAGCCTTCTGCGCTTCCTGGATTTGATCGTGGTCTGGAGGGAGTTCCTAGGGTTATAGGGACGCCCCCCAGACCCGATCCAATAATTTAAATCTCACGATCCTGTGCACGAACGTGTGATTTCAGTTTGTCTACATCAGAAAAGTTGTTCCGATGTAGACACTTTACCCTGTTGTTTTAAAAGATAGATAATCCCTTAATTACCCATTCCCCGGTTTTGCCTAACCAACACAGTTATAATAATACACGTTTTACCTCTGTGATTACCTTGTATCTAAGCATTTGCAGACTGCCCCCTTATTTCAGTTATTTTGACAGACTTGCATTTTAGCCAATAAGTGCTCACTCCTCTGTAAATTCAGGTGCAGGAGCTCAATGTTATCTATATGAAACACATGAACTAACGCCCTCTAGTGGTCAAAATGCATTCAGCTTAGAGGCGGCCTTCAAGGTCTAAGAAATTAGCATATGAACCTCCTAGGTTTAGCTTTCAACTAAGAATACCAAAAGAACAAAGCCAAATTGGTGATAAAAGTAAATTGTAAAGTTGTTTAAAATTACATGCCCTATTTGAATAATGAAAGATTTTTTTGGACTTTACTGTCCCTTTAAATAATTTGAATGCCAAAGTGCATTCTGTAGTACAATATCGACACTTTCTACTCCCATTCTTTTTAAGCATACCTTGATGAGCAAGGAATATATTGAAATGCTTGAAAGAAATCCATAATTGCAAGTAGATGTTAACAGATTATTGTCTATAGTTTTCACAGCCATCTGAGGGATGGAGTTTGATGATCCTGACACCCATCATGGTTGTACAAACAGGCCTAGTTGCCATATCAGTCATTGCATTAGGGGATTTAGGATTTGTGTATAGTTACTCCATAAGTTTCTAAAGGCAGTTAAGGACAGTAATATATGGGGAGGCTTCCACCCACCCGATTCATAACATGTAGAACAGCAACAAGATGTCAGTCCCCAGGGTTCATGTGATGTACTGGGACCACTTTCTTAATTGTATTTTTAACTAAAAGCAAGTTAACTTGCATGTTACATTCTTAAAGGGACATGAAACACAAATTTTTTCTTTCATGATTTAGAAAGACCATATCATTATAAACAACTTTCTAACGGCTAGATTTAGAGTTCTGCGGCCAAAGGGGTGCGTTAGCTACGCGCTGGTATTTAGAGTTCACAGAATGGCTGCGTTAGGCTCCAAAAAAGGAGCGTAGAGCATATTTACCGCCACTGCAACTCTAAATACCAGCGTTGCTTACGGACGCGGCCAGCTTCAAAAACGTGCTCATGCACGATTCCCCCATAGAAAACAATGGGGCAGTTTGAGCTGAAAAAAAACCTAACACCTGCAAAAAAGCAGCGTTCAGCTCCTAACGCAGCCCCATTGTTTACTATGGGGAAACACTTCCTATGTCTGCACCTAACACCCTAACATGTACCCCAAGTCTAAACACCCCTAACCTTACACTTATTAACCCCTAATCTTCCGCCCCCGCTATCGCTGACACCTGCATATTTTTTTTAACCCCTAATCTGCCGCTCCGTATAACGCCGCAACCTACATTATACCTATATACCCCTAATCTGCTGCCCCTAACACCGCTGACCCCTATATTATATTTATTAACCCCTAATCTGCCCCCCACAACGTCGCCGCCAGCTACCTACAATAATTAACCCCTAATCTGCCGGTCGGATCTCGCGGCTAGTCTAATAAATGGATTAACCCCTAAAGCTAAGTCTAACCCTAACACTAACACCCCCCTAAGTTAAATATAATTTAAATCTAACAAAATAAATTAACTCTTATTATATAAATTATTCCTATTTAAAGCTAAATACTTACCTGTAAAATAAATCCTAATATAGCTACAATATAAATTATAATTATATTGTAGCTATTTTAGGATTAATATTTATTTTACAGGCAACTTTGTAATTATTTTAAACAGGTACAATAGCTATTAAATAGTTAAGAACTATTTAATAGTTACCTAGTTAAAATAATTACAAAATTACCTGCAAAATAAATCCTAACCTAAGTTACAATTAAACCTAACACTACACTATCAATAAATAAATTAAATAAAATACCTACAATTACCTACAATTAAACCTAACACTACACTATCAATAAATTAATTAAATACAATACCTACAAATAACTACAATTAAATAAACTAACTAAAGTACAAAAATAAAAAAGAACTAAGTTACAAAAAATAAAAAAATATTTACAAACAGAAAAATATTACAACAATTTTAAACTAATTACACCTACTCTAAGCCCCCTAATAAAATAACAAAGACCCCCAAAATAAAAAAATGCCCTACCCTATTCTAAATTTAAAAAGTTCAAAGCTCTTTTACCTTTTCCAGCCCTGAAAAGGGCCATTTGCAGGGCATGCCCCAAATAATTCAGCTCTTTTGCCTGTAAAAAAAACATACAATACCCCCCCAACATTACAACCCACCACCCACATAACCCTAATCTAACCCAAACCCCCCTTAAATAAACCTAACACTAAGCCCCTGAAGATCTCCCTACCTTGTCTTCACCACACCGGGTCCCGATCTGTCCAGAAGAGCCTCCGAAATCTTCATCCAAGCCCAAGCAGGGGCTGAAGAGTGACATCCATCCTCCGGCTGAAGTCTGGATCCAAGCGGCAAATGAAGAAGTCCATCTTCGGGAAGAAATCTTCATCTTATCCGGGCAGAAGAGGACATCCGGACCGGCAAACATCTTCTTCCTTGCCGCATCAATCTGTTGACGACCAGCTGATCTTCAAGACCTCCAGCGCGGATCCATCCATCTTCACCGACGACTTCCCGACGAATGACGGTTCCTTTAAGGGACGTCATCCAAGATGGCGCCCCTCGAATTCCGATTGGCTGATAGGATTCTATCAGCCAATCGGAATTAAGGTAGGAAAATTCTGATTGGCTGATGGAATCAGCCAATCAGATTCAAGTTCAATCCGATTGGCTGATCCAATCAGCCAATCAGATTGAGATCGCATTCTATTGGCTGATCGGAACAGCCAATAGAATGCAAGCTCAATCTGATTGGCTGATTGGATCAGCCAATCGGATTGAACTTGAATCTGATTGGCTGATTCCATCAGCCAATCAGAATTTTCCTACCTTAATTCCGATTGGCTGATAGAATCCTATCAGCCAATCGGAATTCGAGGGACGCCATCTTGGATGACGTCCCTTAAAGGAACCGTGATTCAGCCAATCAGAATTTTCCTACCTTAATTCCAATTGGCTGATAGAATCCTATCAGCCAATCAGAATTTGAGGGACGCCATCTTGGATGACGTCCCTTAAAGGAACCGTCATTCGTCGGGAAGTCGTCGGTGAAGATGGATGGATCCGCGCTGGAGGTCTTGACGATCAGCCGGTCGTCATCGGATTGAAGAACATAGAAGATGCGGCAAGGAAGAAGATGTTTGCCGGTCCGGATGGCCTCTTCTGCCCGCTTGGATCAAGACTTCAGCCAGAGGATGGACGTCACTCTTCAGCCCCCCGCTTGGGCTTGGATCAACACTTCGGAGGCTTGGATCAAGACTTCCGAGGACGGATCGGTGATACCTGGCATGGTGAAGATAAGGTAGGAAGATCTTCAGGGGCTTAGTGTTAGGTTTATTTAAGGGGGGTTTGGGTTAGATTAGGGGTATGTGGGTGGTGGGTTGTAATGTTGGGGGGGTATTGTATGTTTTTTTTTACAGGCAAAAGAGCTGAATTATTTGGGGCATGCCCCGCAAATGGCCCTTTTCAGGGCTGTTAAGGTAAAAGAGCTTTGAACTTTTTTAATTTAGAATAGGGTAGGGCATTTTTTTTATTTTGGGGGTCATTGTTATTTTATTAGGGGGCTTAGAGTAGGTGTAATTAGTTTAAAATTGTTGTAATATTTTTCTAATGTTTGTAAATATTTTTTTATTTTTTGTAACTTAGTTCTTTTTTATTTTTTGTACTTTAGTTAGTTTATTTAATTGTAGATAATTGTAGGTATTTTATTTAATTAATTTATGTTTAGTGTAGTGTTAGGTTTAATTGTAACTTAGGTTAGGATTTATTTTACAGGTAATTTTGTAATTATTTTAACTAGGTAAGTATGAAATAGTTATTAACTATTTAATAGCTATTGTACCTGGTTAAAATAAATACAAAGTTGCCTATAAAATAAATATTAATCCTAAAATAGCTACAATATGATTATAATTTATATTGTAGCTATATTAGGGTTTATTTTACAGGTAAGTATTTAATTTTAAATAGGATTAATTTATTTAATAAGAGTTAATTTATTTTGTTAGATAAAAATTATATTTAACTTAGGGGGGTGTTAGTGTTAGGGTTAGACTTAGCTTTAGGGGTTAAAAAATTTATTAGAATAGCGGTGAGCTCCGGTCGGTAGATTAGGGGTTAATGTTTGAAGTTAGGTATCGGCGATGTTAGGGAGGGCAGATTAGGGGTTAATACTATTTATTATAGGGTTATTGAGGCGGGAGTGAGGCGGATTAGGGGTTAATACATTTATTATAGTAGCGGTGCGGTTCGGTCGGCAGATTAGGTGTTAATAAGTGTAGGTAAGGTAGCGGCGACGTTGGGGGGGGGCAGATTAGGGGTTAATAAATATTATGTAGGTGTCGGCGATGTTAGGGGCAGCAGATTAGGGGTACATAGGGATAATGTAGCTGGCGGCGGTGTACGGAGCGGCAGATTAGGGGTTAAAAAAATTTAATAGAGTTGCAGCGGTGTGGGGGGGGCCTCGGTTTAGGGGTACATAGGTAGTTTATGGGTGTTAGTGTACTTTAGAGCACAGTAGTTAAGAGCTTTATAAACCGGCGTTAGCCCAGAAAGCTCTTAACTACTGACTTTTTTCTGCGGCTGGAGTTTTGTCGTTAGATTTCTAACGCTCACTTCAGCCACGACTCTAAATACCGGCGTGTGATAATTTTGTCTCACCAACTTCAGAGTATGATAATAAAAAATAAAATAAATGGAATGTAGCTCTATTCTTGTTAACAGCAAGTAAATATAACTTATTCTACTAGCATGTACAAGGTGAGCATTTACTTTTAGTAATTGAAATGAAAAAGTATGGTATATTCCACAATGTATGAAATAATAAATGTAATGAGAGAGACTTATTAAGCCTCTATAGAAAAGACAATAGTTCTTTTATATTATCAATAAAGAAAAAATGAGAAAAATTCCTTTATATTCAGGATAAGAATTGTAGTGGCGGAGTTTAACTTCATATAAAGTAATGTTCAAGTATCTTTCCATAAGCTTCACGCACTCACACAAACACTCTAAAATATATGTACAAATCCAACACACACGCAATATAGACCAGCAAGGAGGAGGTTAATTCAGTGTAATACACCTCAGGTAAGTAATGACACTTAGCGTTATATTTGGAAACCTTATGCTTTGTATACAATACGATACCCAAACCAGCGTGGTGACAAATCCAGATTTCCCCTGGAGCGATGGTGTAGCGTGGAGAGCGGTAGTAACAGCAGAGTAAGTGCTAAACCGGAGAAAAGTAGAAAGCGGCGTCCCGGTAGCAGCTTGTGTGAGTGCGGCTTCAGCCGCGAGTGGAATGAGTTCCGGTAGCGTAGGGATATGATTAGAAGTATCAGTCCAAAAGAATCAGGAAAGAAGTGCAGCAAACTTTGAGATACAAACAGCCTTCAAAAAATAAAATACTTAAGACCTGAAAGGGAAAAGTATACTGCTTGGAAAGAGCAGTAACACAGGATGAGAGAATCCACTTTAATTTTCAGGCACTGAGTAATGGAAAAGCACTTCCTTAAATAGGAGGAAGTGCTGATAGTCAGAAAGTCTTAAAGGGATATCACATCCCCCCTTCTCAGGGAATCACCCCCGGGGATTCCAGACCAGGTTTAAGGGGGTAACGATGATGAAATGACTTCACCAGACGAGGGGCATGAACTTCTGAATGAAGATGCCAGGAATCATCCTCTGGACCATAACCCTTCCATCTGATGAGATATTCTAATCTTTGTCGTCGAATCCTAGAATCCAGTATTGATTCAACTTCAAATTCCTCTTGAAGATCCACTGAGATAGGAGGCGGAAGATCAACTGCCGTGCGTGTCATTGAATGAAAAGGTTTCAATAATGAAATATGGAAGGTGGGATGAAACTTGTAATCCTTGGGTAACGTGAGCTTGACCACATTGGGATTTATTATCTGCTCTACAGGGTAAGGTCCCAGAAACTGGTTAGCCAATTTCTTGCTAGGGACCTGAAGTTTGAGGTTTTTAGTAGAGAGTAACACTAAGTCACCTATTTTATATTCAGGTCCAATCGAATGTTTCCGATCATAGTATTTCTTTTGGTATTCCTTAGCCTCAGCTAGATGTGTTTTCAATACTTTCAATCGATCTTGAAGTTTGGAAGAAAAATCTAAAGCTGAAGGGGAATTCACTGTTTTGTGGGACAAGGTTATAGTGTTAGGATGGTACCCATAAGTTGCGAAAAAGGGGGATGTTTTGATTGAGGAACACAATGAATTATTATGAGTAAATTCTGCCATAGGAAGGTAAATTAGCCAGTCATCTTGTAAATGTGAAATATAACAACGTAAAAAATGTTCAATGGTCTGGTTCAGTCTTTCTGTCAACCCATTTGTCTGTGGATGGAAAGCAGTAGTGTAGCGATGATCAATTTTCAGTAGCTTACACAAAGATCTCCAGAAGGAAGAGGTGAATTGGGTACCCCTATCAGTAATAATATTAGAGGGTAAACCGTGTAGTCTTACAACCTGATCAAGAAATACTTTAGCTGTAGTCATGGCAGTTGGTAATCCCTTGAGTGGAATAAAATGAGCCAGTCTTGTTAAATGGTCGACTACTACCATGATAGTGTTATATTGTTGTGATGCAGGTAACTCCACTATAAAATCCATGGCAATAGTACTCCATGGTTTATCTGGAATGGGCAGAGGTCTAAGTAACCCTATGGGTTTTTTATGTTCAATTTTATTTCTAGCGCAATTCTCACACCTAGAGACGTAATCATAAATGTATTTATTCATCCCTGGCCACCAAAACTTACGACGGGTAAGTTCAATGGTTTTCTGTATCCCTGGGTGACCAGATATGGTGTTATCATGGGTATGTGTGAGAATGGAAGACCTTATTTTCTCAGGTATGTATAACTTTTCCTCATGATAAAAAAGACCTGTAGTAGGATCTTTAGAACAATTCTGTAGTGGTATTGAATCATGTTTTAGAGCAGTGTAAATCTCTTCTTCTAAGGGTGTTAAGGTACCTATTATCTTTTCTGGAGGGATAGTGAAGTTAGGTTGTTCATGAGGAAGTAACTCATGAATACGAGAAAGTGCATCTGCCTTTGTGTTTTGACTCCCAGGTTTATAAGTTATTAAAAAGTTAAAGCGATCTAAAAAAAGTGACCACCTTGCTTGTCTAGCTGTTAAAGTCTTATTCTTCTTTAAATATTCTAAGTTTTTATGATCAGTATAAATAAGAAATGGAATTACTGATCCTTCTAGTAGGTGTCTCCATTGTTCTAGTGAACACTTAATAGCAAGGAGTTCTTTGTCTCCAACACTATAGTTAGCTTCAGCACAAGTCAAAGTTCTTGAATAGAACGCAATGGGATGAACTTCACCTGTCTCCTTATTTTGTTGGGAAAGAATAGCCCCAATGCCTGTGTTCGATGCATCAACTTCCAACAGGAATTGTTGATCAAATTTAGGCAGTGTTAGTATTGGAGCTGTTGTGAACATTTCCTTAAGACTATCAAAAGTCTTCTGGGCTTGTTCAGACCACTTAAAGCGCTGTTTTATACTAGTTAATTGTGTTAGTGGTTTTATCACTGAGGAGAAGTTTTTAATAAATTTACGGTAATAATTTGCGAAACCAATAAATCGCTGTAATGGTTTTACTGTAGTGGGTATAGGCCAGTCTTTAATTGCGGCTACTTTTTCAGGATCCATTTCTATTTTGTTTGGGGTAATTATATAACCCAAAAACTTTATTTTAGAGACATGGAAAACACATTTTTCCAGCTTTGCATATAACTTATGCTCCTTGAGACGAGTAAGAACCCACCTAACATGTTTTTCATGTTCTATGGAAGATTTCGAATAAATCAGAATATCATCTAGATATATGATGACACAGATATCCATTAGATCATGAAAAATCTCGTTGATAAAATGTTGGAAGGTTGCAGGAGCATTGCTTAGACCAAAGGGCATTACGTTATACTGGAAAAGACCATAACGGGTTCTGAACGCGGTTTTCCATTCGTGTCCTTCCTTTATGCGAATAAGATTATAAGCGCCCTTTAGATCTAATTTTGAGTAGATCGTGGCCTCATTTAATCTTTCAAGTAACTCTGGTATGAGAGGTAGAGGATACCTATTTTTAATTGTTATTTCATTCAATGCCCTGTAGTCAATAATAGGTCTTATTGTTCCATCTTTGTTGCGTACTAAAAACAGTCCTGCAGCAGCAGGGGATGTTGAGTGTGAGATGAACCCTTTTTGCAAGTTTTCATCTAAATATGATCTTAGATATACCAATTCTTCTTGTGAAAGAGGGTAAATCTTTCCATGTGGTATTTGAGATCCCGGTATTAAATCAATGGGACAGTCAAATTCCCTATGTGGTGGGAGGTTTTCTGCCTCCTTGAGGTCAAACACCTCTGCCAGGTCCTGATAAATTTGAGGCAGCTCATGTTCTATAGTAGAGATTACCTGATAGGGAAAACAAGTCTTTATACAATAGTCAGAGTCAAAGTTTACTTGTGGTGATGACCAGTCAATATGAGGATTATGTATTTGTAACCAGCTAAATCCTAAGATGATAGTATGCATGTAGATAGGTATGAGGTCAAAAGTAATATATTCGGAATGTCCTTGGTCAGTTGTTATGAGTAAAGGGATTGTCTGATGGGTAATGGGGCCCTGTTGTATAATAGAACCATCAATGAGTTTAACTGAAACAGGATGTGTTTTGACAACAGTTGGAATTTTATTGAGCTTAACATATGCTATATCTATATAATTTCCTGACGCCCCAGAATCAATCAAAGCGTTAGATCGCACGTTTTTCTGATCCCACTGTAAAGAAAAGGTGAGAGTGAGATGTGGATTTTGGGTAATGTGAAAAATATTGTGATTGAAACTACCCTTACCCTTTTTCTGTCTCAATAGAGATGGACAATTTGTGACGGAGTGGTCCTTTTGTCCACAATAAAGACACAGATTTTCTAATCTGCGTCTGGTTTTTTCTTCTGGGGTTAGAGGACCCCTTATAGTTCCAATTTCCATAGGAACCTGGTTTGAAACAGCTTATTCCATGGTTGTAGAACAGGGATAGGAACGTCTGGGTACAACTTCATAGGAAGCTCTTTCAGCCTTTCTTTCACGTAACCTTCGGTCTAGAGTGGTGCTTAATTTCATCAAACCATTCAGCGTGTCAGGCATCTCTAATCGTGACAATTCATCTTTAAAGGATTCAGAGAGGCCCAATCTGAATTGGTTCTTCAAGTTGATCTCGTTCCATTGAGAGTCATCTATCCACATTTGGAATTCAGTGATATATTCTTCAATGTTTCTTTTCCCCTGTCTCATAGATCTTAATTTATTTTCAGCTGTTAATTGAGTATGGGAATCCTCATACAAGGCAGTCATGGCTAGAAAAAATTCTTCAAGTGAATCTAATATTGGATGTTCACTTTCGAAAAATCTATTGGCCCAGGAGCGTGGTTCCCCCTGGAGGAAGGAAATAGTGGTACAGACCTTTATCCTTTCACTATGGTATGTTTTAGGTCTAAGTGAGAAAAGAAGTTTGCATGCACTTTTAAAATCCCTGAATTCGCTGCGCTTGCCAGAGAAGGGTTGTGGGTATTGTATGTGAGGTTCAGCAACTCCTGCTTCTTTCCCTGACATACAATCTTTTATTAGGGTTTTGAGAGCTTTATTTTCAGTTTGTACCTCTGTTAAGGCTCTAGCAAGATATTCTAGTTTTTGATGAATATTAGAAAATTCATTTTTAATTTCATTGGGATCCATCTTCCCAATAAAAAAAAACTTTTTTAAGGCCTGAAAATTCTGTGATAATTTTGTCTCACCAACTTCAGAGTATGATAATAAAAAATAAAATAAATGGAATGTAGCTCTATTCTTGTTAACAGCAAGTAAATATAACTTATTCTACTAGCATGTACAAGGTGAGCATTTACTTTTAGTAATTGAAATGAAAAAGTATGGTATATTCCACAATGTATGAAATAATAAATGTAATGAGAGAGACTTATTAAGCCTCTATAGAAAAGACAATAGTTCTTTTATATTATCAATAAAGAAAAAATGAGAAAAATTCCTTTATATTCAGGATAAGAATTGTAGTGGCGGAGTTTAACTTCATATAAAGTAATGTTCAAGTATCTTTCCATAAGCTTCACGCACTCACACAAACACTCTAAAATATATGTACAAATCCAACACACACGCAATATAGACCAGCAAGGAGGAGGTTAATTCAGTGTAATACACCTCAGGTAAGTAATGACACTTAGCGTTATATTTGGAAACCTTATGCTTTGTATACAATACGATACCCAAACCAGCGTGGTGACAAATCCAGATTTCCCCTGGAGCGATGGTGTAGCGTGGAGAGCGGTAGTAACAGCAGAGTAAGTGCTAAACCGGAGAAAAGTAGAAAGCGGCGTCCCGGTAGCAGCTTGTGTGAGTGCGGCTTCAGCCGCGAGTGGAATGAGTTCCGGTAGCGTAGGGATATGATTAGAAGTATCAGTCCAAAAGAATCAGGAAAGAAGTGCAGCAAACTTTGAGATACAAACAGCCTTCAAAAAATAAAATACTTAAGACCTGAAAGGGAAAAGTATACTGCTTGGAAAGAGCAGTAACACAGGATGAGAGAATCCACTTTAATTTTCAGGCACTGAGTAATGGAAAAGCACTTCCTTAAATAGGAGGAAGTGCTGATAGTCAGAAAGTCTTAAAGGGATATCACACGGCGTTAGGAAGATCCCATTGAAAAGATAGGATAAGCAAATGGCGTAGGGGGATCTGCGGTATGGAAAAGTCGCGGCTGCAAAGTGAGCATTAGACCCTTTCCTGACTGACTCCAAATACCAGAGGGCGGTAAAAACCAGCGTTAGGAGCCTCTAACGCTGGTTTTCACGGCTACCGCCCAACTCTAAATCTAGCCATAATTTACTTCTCTTATCTAATTTGCTTTATTCTCTTGATATTCTTTGCTGGAAAGCATATATAGATATGCTTAGTAGCTGTTGATTGGTAGCTGCACACAGATGCCTCCTGTGATTGGCTCACCATGTGCATTGCTATTTCTTCATTAAAGGATATCTAAAGAATGAAGCAAATTAGATAATAGAAGTAAATTTGAATGCTGTTTAAAATTGTATTCTCTACCTTAATCATGAAAACATTTTTTGGGTAAAGTGTCCCTTTAACATGTTTAATTAAAAATAGGCGTGCATGTTTCCTATTATATTTGCATTTTCCCTATTAGAAATTAATATATTTCTTTACTGCTAATTATACAATAATGATGTTTCTCTCTTGCTCTTTATTGTCTTAACTTAAATATCTGGCAAAGGTAAAAGATTAAGGGCTATATTACAAGTGGAGTGCAACAATAGCATCTTAAAGGGGCAGTGCAGTCAAAAGTAAGCTTTCATTGTTTAGTTGAATTTGCTTTGTACTCTTGGAACCTTTTGCTGAAGAGTAAACCTATATAGTCTCATAGGACCTCAGAAGCATGCACGTATCTTTAATACTCACAAAAATGTAAGTATAACACTGCTACAAACATATGCTTGATCACAATCTATCGGCTGAGGCCTTTTTGGATTTTTTTTTGGCCTAAAAGACACAATCACAAGATAATATTTTCAGCTCTTTCCTGCATCCACAAACATGTTTTTGTCGCCTTGCTAAAAGCCCTATTTCTTTCTTAAGACATGGTGAGTCCACGGAATCATCAATTACTGTTGGGAATATCACTCCTGGACAGCAGGAGGAGGCAAAGAGCACCACAGCAAAGCTGTTAAGTATCACTTCCCTTCCCACAACCCCCAGTCATTCTCTTTGCCTTCAGTGCAAGGATGAGGTGAAGTTTTGACTCTAAATCTCTAAACTAAATCTCTAAACAAGGGGAAACAATTCAAGAAACCAGCTGCTGATTCTAAGTCAGCATTAAGGGTCTGCCCCCGATCCAGAATTGGATCAAGTGGGGGGCAGACTCGCTAAGTTTTTGCAAGCTTGGAAACTAGATGTTCCAGACCCGTGGGCAGTGGACATAGTTTCCCAGGGTTACAAGTTAGAGTTCAAGACTTTTTCCTCTGTAGACCAAATAAAAATAGAGGCGTTCTTGAAATGTGTACAGGATCTTTCCCTCTTGGGAGTAATAGTTCCAGATCCAATACAGGAACAAGGTCTCGGGTTCTACTCCAACCTGTTTGTGGTTCCCAAAAAAGAGGTAACTTTCAGACCCATTATAGATCTAAAATTACTCAACAAATTTCTCAGAGTTCTGTCCTTCAAGATGGAGACTATCCGTTCCATCCTTCCTCTGGTCCAGGAGGGTCAATTCATGATGATCAAGGATGCGTACCTACACGTTCCAATTCACAGGGATCATCTTAAATTTCTGAGATTTGCCTATCTGGACAAACACTTTCAATTTGTAGCACTTCCATTTGGCATTGCAACAGCTCCCAGAATTTTCTCTAAAAAATCCTGGGAGCTCTAGTTGCAGTGGCGCCCTATCAGGACAACATTCTGGTCCAGGCGCCATCTTTACAACTAGCAGAATTTCATACAAAGATCTTGTTATCTTTTCTTTGTTCCCACGGTTGATCAACATGGAGAAAAGCTCTCTTGTTCCAGCAACAATAGTGATCGTCTTAGGAACCATCATAGATTCCCTATCCATGAAAATATTTCTGACGGAGGTCAGAAGGGCCAAGATTCTTTCCACTTGCCTGTCCCTACAGTCTGCGGTACGGCCATCAGTGGCACAATGTATGGAGGTAATTGGTTTGATGGCAGCTTCCATGGACATAGTTCCTTTTGCTCGGTTCCACCTGAGACCTCTACAGCTATGCATGTTTGCCCAATGGAACAGGGATTATGCAGATCTATCTCAGAGGATAGTACTGGATCAACCAACAAGAGGCTCCCTTCCGTGGTGGCTGTCTCAAAAACATCTGTCCCAGGGGACTGTCAGGGTTTTTTCCCTGTTGTGTTTGCCATTTGCTGCTGGCAGCCATTTTACTCACCTCTCTTCCTGACTATGGTGCATTTTAGGGGATGCTGCTCAATTCCTGCACTTCCTTTTATGGCCAGACTGGTGTGCATCATCCATGTGAGACAGGATGCAGTCTCAGAATTGTGATGTCATCACTTATTATTTAAAGGGCCTCTGTTCAGTATGCTTTGCCTTTGCGTTGTCTCAGACCTGTTTGTGAGAGTTCCTGTGTTTTACCTGGCTGCCTGACGTCCTTCCTGGTTCCTGATCCCTGGCTTGTTCTTGACTCTGCTGTTTTCCTTGTTCCTGATTCCGGCTCGTCTGACTATTCGCTTTGGCTCCTGACTTGGCTCGTCTGACTACCAGCTCTGGTTTTGATTCCTGGCTTGTTATTTGACTTGTGGACTTTTTATTATTTTTTGCTATTAATAAAGGTGTGATTATTTTTGCACTTCGCTGTGCTTATGTTCTGATGCCATCTCTAATGAATGAGGCTCCCTTTGGAGCCTATGGAAGCAGTGCTTCCTAGCAAAGCTAACGCGAGGTCACATTCACATTGCACTTAACTTGTAATACCAGTGCACATTACTGTGTGCTGGTATTACAAAGGGGAGCACTAATATCGTTTGCGCCCAATCGATATTTAGCACTCCACTTGTAATCTAGCCCTTTGTGTTGCCATGATGGGCAGACTGAACACAATTGTTCTAATGCTGTATGGTCACTTTTAAACTTTGACAAGTATTGATTTTTACAATATTTATTTCTATTTTTTTGTTAAAGCACCGTTTCCATTTTGGCGTGTTCTTAAAACAAGATGGCAACAGCGTGTTTCAATTCAAAGGGCTTATAAAATAAGCTTAAACTAGATTTTAACATTACTGAAACTGTAAAGCCTGAACCCACTAAATTGCAACATTTTATCAGCCTAGGTAGGGAACCTGAAACCAAGATTGTGCCATTGTGTTTCAAAGTACCTTCATTATTTAATGTGTCAACTGGAACTCGCCTCTGTGAACCCAGTTATGAAGACACCTGTACTGTTAGTGATATACATGACACTGAGAGGGTGACTTAGATGTTGGGGTTCTGATGTGACTATTCAAGTTTGCCCATCACAAATGGGATTCATATGATTAATCAGTGAATAGGATGGATTCAGATTGCAATAGGTTAATGTCACACGTAAATAAGTATCTCCCTCCACAGTGAACAAATCGGTTAATTGGAAAGACCTTTACTGTAACCTTAAAGGGAAATGCCACCCACATTTTTTCTTTTATGATTTAGAAAGAGAATGCAATTTTAAACATCTTTCTAATTTACTTATATTATCTAATATGTTTTATTCTCTTGATATTCTTTGATGAAAAGCATATCTAGATATGCTCACTAGCTGCTGATTGGTTGCTGCACATAGAAGCCTCGTGTGATTGGCTAACCATGTGCATTGCTTTTTCTTCAACTAAGGATATTTAAAAAAATGAAGCAAAATAAATAATGGAAGTAAATTGTAATGTTGTTTAAATTTCTATTCTCTATCTGAATCATGAAAGAAAGATTTTGGGTTTAGTGGCCCTTTAAGAGGTGTGAATGGGCTGTTGTATCTATAAGTTTTGTGTGACTTCACAGTTTCTATTTTAAAACAGGTACTTAACACATGAAAAGGAATTTTAGGGAACTTTTCTGTTGAAAAGGCATTTGTGGTTCTAACAAACTAATGTTTTGCATTGTGATTACCAGAGAAACTCGCCAATCAATTGGCCACTAGCAGGGGGTGTCAATCTGGCCGATCGTATAGGATCGTGCGGATTGCAGACCGCAGCCTCAGAGGCAGCGGACAAATATGGAGCTATAAACCGCTACTTCATAACCATTCGGAGCTTGATAATATGTCCCCTTGATTGATAGATAGATAGATGCTCACTTGAGTTATGGTGGAGATAAAAGCATAGTTCCAAGTAATGTGTTTAACCATAACAATTAGTTTAAAATTAATAAATATGAGTGAAATACTTTTATTTTAATATATTTTACATGTGTTTTGAAATACTTTATCCCTAACATTTTTTTTTCAGGTCTCCAGACTCCAGACCATTTATTATTTGATTATACAAAAATAGAAATAAAAGTTAAAGGCACCTGATATCACTGATAAGTGTCTAGAGTGACATAATTAAAACACCATGAGTGTGTGGTGTCAAATAATATGTGAAGTGCAAAAATATTATTTAAGTGTGCACAAATGTACTAATGTGCTTGAGGCCAAGAGTTGCCCTAAATGAAACGTATCTGTAGTGATCCGTTTGGATGATCACTCACGATATGTCTAAATCAGCTATACAAAGCTGTTGTAGTGCATAAACTATAAAAAAAACACAATAACATGAGTAAAAACAAACAAAATCACTATACTTGATGTGCTCAAGTCCTTGATAAGTCCCAAAGTGGCCAGTGCCTAAAAAAGAGAGTCCCTTGTGAATCCTTTTCCAAAAGGGCTGTGCGAGACCAGAGGCTGCACCTTCTTCCACAAACTTGATGGCGATGCAAGTGTACTAAATCTGTAAAAAGGTAGAAAAGAAGAGGGGGCCACAATAGTGCACAATAAGTGGTATTTGGTCTTCAAGCACGCAATACAGTTTATACTTACAACGTATAAAGCACTTGATAAGTGCCACAAACGCTTGCTGGATCTTTATCAGCTGTCCAGAAAGCTATCCTCTCGCAGATATATATATAGAATCTCCAATGGAGCAGTATCCACATTCAATCCATAAACTGCCACTTGTAGCCAATCTCCCAGGTTCTATTGTCCCAAAAAAGAAACCTCCTAGAGAAACTACAAACAGTAAAGGCAGTATGTGTTCGCTCACATGCAGATTATGTGATATAATCCCATAAATTATATAAATAAAAGATAGTCGCGATGCCAAATATCTAAAAACAATATAGGCTTTTAATAAAATGTACAAGAGTCACACAACACGTTTCCCGGTCGTACTGACCGCTTCATCTGGTGTGTACAAACAAACTATAAATCACGACTTAAAAACCCTACTCAGCGTCTAATGCCTAACAGGGTGCATGCATGCGAAAAATCCTATAGCCAATGAAATGCTGGGTAGTGACCGGATTTCACATTATTGGATGAGTTACCATGTACATCAATAAAATAAATGACGCACCGACCCTTGCAAAAGGATTACCAATAGTAAAATGTAGTCAGCCTAGTATTCTATAGTCGGTATAGAGTTGAGCATTGTACATTGTATAAGTATTAAGATGTTTCTGATGAATGTGTCAGGGAAGGTAGATACGCCCACCCTTAAACAATATACTATGTAGCAAGGTCCACATAACTCAAAGTTACGAGTGTACCACATTCACTGTGATTTATTGCACAACATCAAACTGAAAAAATTATACAAACACAAAAAAGCTGGCTAAACAAAATTGCACGCATGCTGTTATCTTGACTACAGTGATATGTAACAAATAAATTATAGGATTATATACATTATATAAAATACAGGTAAACACAAATGCGAATAGCATGAATATAATAGTGATGCTATGAAAAAACTAATATAGTAAGAGCAGATTAGCACTCAAACAGTGGCTAGTATACTGAAGCTGGTCTCGCTGCTGTTGTTCTCTGCTGCATACAAAAGCTGCACAGCTGTCAATGGTAGTTAAAATGTTTCTGTTTAAAATTTGTGAAACAATAAAAGGTAAAGGACAACTTACAATGTTAAAAGATAAAATGCTTTATTGTAGCAACGCGTTTCTCAATCAAATACTGGTTGTTTCTTCAGGCATTAAAAAGTGGATGTAAAACATTACAAAAGGTAAGATTATATACAATTGTAATCAGTAAAAAAACGGAAGTTGTCAATAATGCAGGAACCAATGGAAATCCGTCTGTGGGTTATACATCTGGTACTCTATCTAACAGAGAATACCCCAACACATAATTAAGTATATGTATTATATTAGTACTATATATGCATCTTTACACAACCCATAACAGTGGATCTTTAGGCTTTTTTGATTATCCTACATATAGATTAGAATCTTCTATGTTTTTAGTCATATCATTATATTTTATGCCCTATTAGGCTTATATTTATGCCCGGTTTTTGTTAACGGGAGAATTTATGTATCCGTTTAATAAATTTGGTTGTTTGCTGCAGATACATATTTCCAATAGGGGATTGTTCATTATGTTATGTCGAATATCATTGTACTATACCACATATGAATCTCATTTTATTGTTTATTTTTAGGCCTTTGCATGTTCTTAATAATTAGTTTTTTCATAGCATCACTATTATATTCATGCTATCCGCATTTTGTCAACAGGTGTTTACCTGTATTTTATATAATTTATATAATCCTATCATTTGTTATTTGTTACATATCATTTTAGTCAAGATAGCAGAATGCATGCATATTTTTTTGTAAGCTGTGATTTTGTTAAAATATAGCCAGCTTCTTTGTGTATGTATAATTTTTTCTGTTTGATGTTGTGCAATACATCACAGTGAATGTGGTACACTCTTAACTTTGAGTTATGTGGACCTCGCTACATAGTATGTTGTTTAACGGTGGGTGTATCTACCTTCTTTGACACATTCGTCAGAAACATTTTAATACTTATACAATGTTAAATGCTCAACTCTACACCGGCTGTAGAATACTAGGCTGACTATATTTTACTATTGGTAATCCTTTTGCAAGGGTAGGCGTGTCATTTATTTTACTGACGTACATGGTAACTCATCCAATAATGTGGAAGCCGGTCACTGCCCAGCATTTCATTGGCTATAAGACTTTTAGCACGCATGTGCCCTGCTAGGCATTAAATGCTGAGTAGGGTTTTTAAGTCGTGATTTTTAGTTAGTACACACCTGATGAAGCGGTCAGTACGACCGGGAAATGCTTGTGTGACTCTTGTACATTTTATTAAAAACCTATAGTGTTTTTAGATTTTTGGCATCACGACTATCTTTTATTTATATCATTTATGGGATTATATCACATAATCTGCATGTGAGCGAACACATACTGCCTTTACTGTTTGTAGTTTCTCCTGGAGGTTTCTTTTTTGCAACAATAGAACCTGGGAGATCGGCTACAAGTGGCAGTTTATGGATTGAATGTGGATACTGCTCCATTGGATATTCTATATATATATATATATATATCTGCGAGAGGATAGCTTCCTGCACAGCTGATAAAGATCCAGCAAGCATTTGTGGCACTTATCAAGTGCTTTATACGTTGTAAGTATAAACTGTATTGCGTGCTTGAAGACCAAATACCACTGATTGTGCACTATTGTGGCGCCCTCTTCTTTTCTACCTTTTTACAGATTTAGTACACTTGCATCGCCATCAAGTTTGTGGAAGAAGGTGCAGCCTCTGGTCTCGCACAGCCCTTTTGGAAAAGGATTCACAGGGACTCTCTTTTTTAATCACTGGACACTTTGGGACTTATCAAGGACTTGAGCACATCAAGTATAGTGATTTTGTTTGTTTCTACTCATGTTATTGTGTTTTTATATATATATATGTATATATCTGCAAGAGGATAGCTTTCTGGACAGCTGATAAAGGTCCGGCAAGCGTTTGTGGCACTTATCAAGTGCTTTATACGTTATAAGTATAACCTGTATTGCG
This sequence comes from Bombina bombina, assembly GCF_027579735.1. Taxonomy (NCBI): domain Eukaryota; kingdom Metazoa; phylum Chordata; class Amphibia; order Anura; family Bombinatoridae; genus Bombina; species Bombina bombina. The sequence continues at coordinate 423,869,115 of NC_069502.1, read as the reverse complement.
TGCTTGAAGACCAAATACCACTGATTGTGCACTATTGTGGCACCCTGTTCTTTTCTACCTTTTTACACATTTGTTATTTGAGCTAACATTCTCTGGTAAATCTTTTTTTTTACAGTTGATTACTAATATCATGATAGGGATAGCGCACCCTGTACTTTTAAAGGTGCTCCACTTGTAATATGGGCCATTACATGTCCAGTATACCCATGATGCCCATATAGAAATGTCATTCATATTGTTGAGCACATTATAAAAAACACTCTATCAAATTGCAAAACATAGACATTAACCACTTTTAAAATTGTAACTTGTTGACTGAGAACCTGGTGAATGGCTGTGGATATCCCTAAACACCCATATGTTATTTAAGTACATGGAGGTGAAATATTGTGTGTGTGTTAACAATCTTGGCTGTTTCACTTGATCAACTGTTTATGAAAAAAATAATGTCTGTTCCCATTTTTCCTAAATCAGAAAATAAATCGGAAAGATTAAAATCGACCCCTTAATGTTTGTTTTAAATAAAAAACATGGGTGTGGAATGCATAGAATATCTTTTCAGCTAATCAACATTTCCTAGTACCTTCTCTTAGTAAATCATAATTAATGGTGTAAAATAAACACACTGACCATAAACAGTACATTTACTGAGCTATTGACAAGGCTGTTTGGTTGCATATTTTGTCATGCACTGTTTTACCTTGGAAATTAAGGTTGGGCTTGTGCAAGTTAACTTAGATTTCCAATGTGCATCAGGAAGTCAAAATAATTTAAGTCATTACACTCCAAATTGAAATCACTCTTAAAAAGTTTAAATAAGCATAGTAAATAATTATGCAATCTAGTTCTTTTTTTCTTCTTGCATCTTACCGCTAAAACCTTCGCATTTCTAGCTAGCCTCATTTAGAGTTTGCCTGAATTCTGCTACAGGCTACTCAGTGATTGCAATAGCTTATTTACATCAGACACTAACTTGTCTACAGTTAAGGAAACAAGATACACAAACCTAAAAGGGTTTCCAAAATGTGTAACCCTGGAGTACTCTTAAAGGGATAGTGAAGTCAAAATTAAACTTAATATTCTATACTGATGGGATTTAGTCATGTCCAAACTCTGTTCACTAATATATTTCTATATCATTAATAGATGTAGTTGTTGTGATGAGCCCAGAGGGATCCAGCGCCAATGATGACCTTCCTTTGCAGGCTTCGGGTAAGTCCATTGACTCATTCATATGTCATTGAAGGTGTAATTCTAATAAATATTATGATCATGATTCTGATGAAGCATTCCATTTGAATAAAACATATCATTTACTCCTCTGATTATATATCTATTTTTTGTTTTAATTTTTAAGATAAAGATCTCAAAGCTTCTTAGTCTAAACCTTTGTGCTTTAGAACATGGATAGCATATGTTTCTTTTTAGTATAAATTTAGACAACAATCATCAAGTGATACACACATGAGAACTCGTAAATGTTCCATGTACTCAGCTTTTGAGAACTTTTTTAAAATACAGACACTAAAATGTAATTATTACTCATCGAGAATTACAAATCTAATTTCATTTGTATGCTCCATCAAAATGATGTAATTCCTAACTTTGATTCAGTATATCTTTAATGCAACATTGATGTGTGTCCTTGAGCAACAGTAACATATGTTATAATATTTGATTTTAATGTGTACACAACATATTATGTTTTTTAGAGATTGATGTAACAACATGTGCGATGGATGAGGAAGTGGCTCCCTCGGACGTCAAATATATATAACATGTATCTAACATGTATTATTGTTTACAAATCATACTCTTGAAGAAAAAGAAAGTCTACAGCTTTGTCACTTTAAAATATATTATTCCATTATTTCTTCAATACACTACTGCCCCCCTTTCTATAACATGCAGCATGAACATATGTTTTTAATTTATATTAAATTTAAGTATGATTTGTCATTAATGACATCATGATGTCACATGCATATTCTATGCAAAACCCCAATAATCATCTTCTGATTGTACAGGCAGTCATCTGAGTGCCTAGATGCAGACCATATCATTATGTCATCATTGTTTAGAACGTTGAAACCACTTCTAAATATACATAAAAAATAATCATGTTGAAATTCCTTGATTTAATTTCATGATGTATGATATGTAAATTGATTTTAAAAATATTTATGTGTAGACTGTACATTTCAATCAAACAAATATTATTAATCCTCAAAAAATAAAGCATGCATTTCGGAATGTGGCTATTAATATTGGGATGACATTTAATCCTAATGTAAAAGAGAGATTCACAAAAAATACAAAGAAAATGTAATCATATAGAGAAGATTATATTCTTAATATTTAATATGAACGGTAGTATCTACTGTGTATATATTATCAATAGTAATTGATTGAAGCATCAAGCTTTAAATTAGTCCATTTAAGATTACAAAGGCAATCACTGAAATATATATGTAAATCAGTGTTTACCTGGTTTCAAACGCTAGGTGGAGTGGCCATTTAAATTTGATCATATTACACACTCCCATATTATTCAATTGTTGGATTTTCAAAAATCAATCCATGGGCATGTGTCTAAAAGAACTCTATTGCATTTCAATTTCAAATGCATACATGCCTAACAAAATATTATCCAAAAGATAAATGTATTATCAAATCATAAATATTAGCACATAATGTTGACTTTGAAAAATATGATTTGTAATGTATTTATGAAATGTTACATGAAAAATAACAGTGAACATTCAGAGTTTAAAGGATCAATTAAATCTTCTTATTAATTATATTTTATTCAAATCAATCAATAGCTTAAAACATAGTCATTATTGTGACTTTGTCTAAATATTTTAGGAGAACAAGAATCCAGACTTTAAATAATGTTGAATCTTGATTTCTTTCAAGATAATAATCTATTTTCATATCATATATGTATATATATTTTTGTTATATATTTTAGATGGACCTTCCACTTCTGGGCATTAGCCTCCCACCACCCCAGCCAGAAGCCCCTCCCCAGCCAGAAGCCCCTCCTGTCCCACCCCAGCTAGAAGCCCCTCCTGCCCCTCCCGCCCCTCCCCAGCCAGAACCCACTCCCAGCCCTTCCCATAATTACTCCTGTCCTGTCCCTCCCAAAAAAAGATTCATTGACCCCCCTCGCCACTCTCTCCCTGTTTTGCCACATGCACAGCCACCATCTCCCCAGGCCCCTGACTCCCCAGCTGTGCAGGCTCCCCCGGAGCGGCAGCCCAATCCCCCACCTTACCCCATCCCTCCCCTATCCCTCCCCATCAATACTTTTACCCCAGTCCCCACCTTCATTGTCCTGGGTGTCGGATTGTCCTTCCCAGCCACCAATGTAAGTATCATTACAAATCCACATGATAACATGTTTTTGATAAACCTTTTCTTTATTTGATTAATGTCAATGTTTCCAATCTTCATTTTGGGAAATCAACATCCAGCCTTTTCTAATATCTAAATTATATTGCCTAGATGCTGGATATCTATTATGTATATATGTCAATATTTTGTATTTGGTATCACTGCCCTTTTCACAATGTGTCCTAAACCAAATATATTTTTCAAGATTGATAGGGTTTTGATTTGTCTTAATATCTTAATGGTTTATCTCTGAAGAACATATTCAGGGCGCACTGAGACCTCGGGTCTCTTTTTTTAAAAAACTTTAGCAGTAGCGTGGATGTGTGAGTGACTGTAACGATTTTTAGAAATTTAAACTAATGATGTTTGAGATGTTTGCTACTGTTGTGAGTGCAGTAAGATAGGTCCAGGGCAATAAGATCTTTACTTAGAACTATAAATCGGTACGCTGTTGATATCTCTCCATTGTGGGCACTAATGGCAGGTCACCCGGAACGATGGTGTTACTGCATAAGATATCGGCAAGCACAATATACATTTTAACACTGTAATAAACGAGTGATAATCCAATTATTCTGACATAAATAAAGGTCCATACTGAGGACCGCAAAACACGTTGAACTGTCAGAGGTCTGCTAAATACTTTAGCTACAGTTGTATTGCAATAACACAGCCGCTTTTAAAGATACAGTGTACCCGTTTGTTATAGTATAAATAATGGCCCCACTGATTGCCTCCATAAATTGGATTATATTTATTTATTATGTTTGCAACTAATGTTACCCAGAACTAGCTCTTGGTAGCCACCCAGGAAAATACAGTTCTTGACCTAAATATTTAAATTTCCAAGCCCAACAACAGTGGATTAAGAGAATATAAGTAAAATAATACACGTATTCAGTGGCGATACCATTCTGCTTAATCTAGGGTCATTAATAACTTTTAACTCCTACAACTTTGGAGCTTATCTATAGGGCTCTATTTAACAAGCTCCGTATTGAGCTTGATGGCCCCTGTTTCTGGCGAGTCTTCAGACTCACCAGAAACAGCAGTTATGAAGCAGCGGTCACAAAGGCCGCTGCTCCATAACCCTGTCCGCTTGCTCTGAGCAGGCGGACACACATTGCCACAATACAACCCGATCGAGTACGATCGGGGTGATTGACACCCCTTGATGGCGGCCCATTGTGCGCGAGTCTGCAGGGGGTGGCGTTGCCCCAGCAGCTCTTGTGAGCTGCTGGTGCAATGCTGAATACGGCGAGCATATTGCTCGCTGTATTCAGCGAGGTCTGGCGGACCTGATCCGCAGTGTCGGATCAGGTCCGCCAGACCTTGATAAATATGCCCCATAGTGTACACATATATATTTTTGATCCTGTGTTGATCCTTACAATAAGCAGTATCGTATAACTCACTGTCAATCAAGTAGTATCACACTACCTTTCTACTAGATATATCAGTATATTAGCACAAGTACCGCTTGTGTGCCTGTCTCTTAATATCATCTGATGATTTAAATATACTGTGAAATATTGGGTAGTGCTTTCTAACCTGATCTGAGAATATCCTAAATCACTGTATATTCCCACAACAAGTACCATTCTAAGTACACCACTAATAACCTTTAACAAGAGGGAGTGGTAAGCACTACAATTGACTTACACCTTGGACACTGTCTATTAGCATTGCACCAACATTTTTATCTCCATCCTAACCTGAGGAGATTAGTTGCATGCGAGTTTATTGGGTAATATTTAACCCCAGGTACACTATAGTCACATACATCCTAATCAAGAGAGTGGGAGTATTGACTGATTGTGCACATTCACTCTAATATTAGTAACTTAGGCTCAATCCCTGGGACGGGAGGACCGGTGTGCCCATACTTTTCCCAGCTTTTGTCCTATTTCGATAAAAAACTCCCCCTCCTTCCTCCTCCAGTACTCACCTCAGCAATATTTCCCCATTGGGGTTACGGAGCTAAATTATTTCTACCACCTGATATTTTGACAGAGGGTCTTCAGTCATTCTCACTGTCTCCTACTGTGGTTTTAATATATATATTTTTTAACATTAACATTAAAAGTTAAGTTTTAAACCTGCCATATTTTGGGCCTTTCCTTAACTAGTAGATAGTGGCTTATCCGTTTAGTGTTGTTGAGTGCAACCCAAGTACATTCTTTTCAATTGCTTCGGCAATTGTTGTTTTTCTCTAGTATCCTATTAATGTACAGCACCTCAGTCCCACCTGACATATCCATACAGTATCTCTCTTCTGCAGTATCCTACAGGGGACAGTTGACTTGGTATTAGGACACAACACCACTAGTAGTGCCATTGTTTTTTCTTTCTCTTTTTTCTGCAATCATTACAAATCCACATTATAACATACTTTCTTAAAGGGACATTATACTGATCTAAGTATACATAAATTGAATTTGATTTGAAATTGATTTTGATAAACCTTTTCTTTATTTGATTAATGTAAATGTTTCCGATCTTCATTTTGGTAAATCAACATCCAGCATTTTCTAATATCTAAATGATATTGCCTAGATGTTGGATATCTATTATGTATATATGTCAATATTTTGTATTTGGTATCACTGCCCTTTTCACAATGTGTCCTAAACCAAATATAATAAAAATATTTTTCAAGATTGATAGGGTTTTGATTTGTCTTAATATCTTAATGGTTTATCTCTGAAGAACATATTTATGTGTTAATCTTATATATAGCATATTTAATTATAATAATGATTTGCATTTTGATTATTACAATGTCTCTTTGCTCTCTTTTTCTTATGTTCTGTAATTATTATTAATTTGTAATATTTTTTTTGTTCAGGTTGTGACTCAGCATGGTTAACGCTAGAGGCTCTAGCACGTATAGAGCAGACCATACTGAGTAACAGTCAGTTGCTGGGAAGGATTCATGACACCATGCATGTCCAGCTGTGGCTTCATCGCTTGATTCTAGAATGCAGTTAGAGTCAATGCATGAAGCCGCAGCTAGAAATGCACAGGACGATGAGGGTGATGCTGATGCCCCATAAGTGGAGGATCCGGAGATGGTCCGAGGGAGAACTAATTACTCCTCCATCCACATGTTGTTATTTAGTTGTTTGTTGTATTTTGTTGCCATTTGGCATTTGTTTGTTTTCTTGTTGTGCCTGTTGCATTATTTCACCTTGTCAGATGGCTCCAATGGGGCTGTGTTGGCCCTTGTCAACTCCCTCCAAGGACTGTGATGTACTACTTCACCTTGTCAGATGGCTCCAATGGGGCTGTGTTGGCCTGTGTTTGCCCTTGTCAACTCCCTCCAAGGACTGTGATGCACTATGGCACCTTATCAGGTGGCTCCAATGGGGCTCTGTTTGTACTTTTCAACTCCCTCCAAGAACTGTGATGCACTATAGCACCTTGTCAGATGGCTCCAATGGGGCTGTGTTGGCCTATGTTTGCCCTTGTCAACTTCCTCCAAGGACTGTGATGCACTATGGCACCTTGTCAGATGGCTTCAATGGGGCTGTGTTTGCCCTTGTCAACTCCCTCCAAGGACTGTGATGTACTACTTCACCTTGTCAGATGGCTCCAATGGGGCTGTGTTGGCCTGTGTTTGCCCTCGTCAACTCCCTCCAAGGACTGTGATGCACTATGGCACCTTATCAGGTGGCTCCAATGGGGCTCTGTTTGTACTTTTCAACTCCCTCCAAGAACTGTGATGCACTATAGCACCTTGTCAGATGGCTCCAATGGGGCTGTGTTGGCCTATGTTTGCCCTTGTCAACTTCCTCCAAGGACTGTGATGCACTATGGCACCTTGTCAGATGGCTTCAATGGGGCTGTGTTTGCCCTTGTCAACTCCCTCCAAGGACTGTGATGCACTATGGCACCTTGTCAGATGGCTACAATGGGGCTGTGTTGGCCTATGTTTGCTCTTGTCAACTCCCTCCAAGGACTGTGATGCACTATGGCACTTTGTCAGATGGCTCCAATGGGGCTGTGTTTGCCCTTGTCAACTCCCTCCAAGGACTGTGATGCACTATGGCATCTTGTCAGATGGCTCCAATGGGGTTGTGTTTGCCCTGTCAACTCCCTCCAAGGACTGTGATGCACTATTTCACCTTGTCAGATAGCTCCAATGGGGCTGTGTTGGCCTATGTTTGCCCTTGTCAACTCCCTCCAAGGACTGTGATGCACTATGGCACCTTGTCAGATGGCTCCGATGGGGCTGTGTTGGCCTATGTTTGCCTTTGTAAACTCCCTTGAAAGACTGAGATGCACTATGGCACCTTGTCAGATGGCTCCGATGGGGCTGTGTTTGCCCTTGTCAACTCCCTCCAAGGACTGTGATGCACTATTTCACCTTGTCAGATGGCTCCAATGGGGCTATGTTGGCCTATGTTTGCCCTTGTCAACTCCCTCCAAAGACTGTGATGCACTATGGCACCTTGTCAGATGGCTCCAATGGGGCTGTGTTTGCCCTTGTCAACTCCCTCCAAGCACTGTGATGCACTATGGCACCTTGTCAAATGGCTCCAATGGGGCTGTGTTTGCCCTTGTCAACTCCCTCCAAGGACTGTGATGCACTATTTCACCTTGTCAGATGGCTCCAATGGGGCTGTGTTGGCCTATGTTTGCCCTTGTCAACTCCCTCCAAGGACTGTGATGCACTATGGCACCTTGTCAGATGGCTCCAATGGGGCTGTATTGGCCTATGTTTGCCCTTATCAACTCCCTCCAAGGAATGTGATGCACTATGGCACCTTGTCAGATGGCTCCAATGGGGCTGTGTTTTCCCTTGTCAACTCCCTCCAAGGACTGTGATGCACTATGGCACCTTGTCAGATAGTTCCAATGGGGCTGTGTTGGCCTATGTTTGCCCTTATCAACTCCCTCCAAGGACTGTGATGCACTATGGCACCTTGTCAGATGGCTCCAATGGGGCTGTGTTTGCCCTTGTCAACTCCCTCCAAGGACTGTAATGCACTATGGCACCTTGTCAGATGGCTCCAATGGGCCTATGTTTGCCCTTATCAACTCCCTCCAAGGACTGTGATGCACTATGGCACCTTGTCAGATGGCTCCAATAGGGCTGTGTTTGCCCTTGTCAACTCCCTCCAAGGACTGTGATGCACTATTTCACCTTGTCAGATGACTCCAATGGGGCTGTGTTGGCCTATGTTTGCCCTTGTCAACTCCCTCCAAAGACTGTGATGCATTATGGCACATTGTCAGATGGCTCCAATGGGGCTGTGTTTGCCCTTGTCAACTCCCTCCAAGGACTGTGATGCACTATGGCACCTTGTCAGATGGCTCCAATGGGCCTATGTTTGCCCTTGTCAACTCCCTCCAAAGACTGTGATGCACTATGGCACATTGTCAGATGGCTCCAATGGGGCTGTGTTTGCCCTTGTCAACTCCCTCCAAGGACTGTGATGCACTATGGCACCTTGTCAGATGGCTCCAATGGGGCTGTGTTGGCCTATGTTTACCCTTGCCAACTCCCTCCAAGGACTGTGATGCACTATGGCACCTTGTCAGATGACTCCAATGGGGCTGTGTTTTCCCTTGTCAACTCCCTCCCAGGACTGTTAATGCACTATGGCACCTTGTCAGATGGCTCCGATGGGGCTGTGTTGGCCTATGTTTGCCCTTGTCAACTCCCTCCAAGGACTGTGATGCACTATGGCACCTTGTCAGATGGCTCCAATGGGGTTGTGTTGGCCTATGTTTGCCCTTGTCAACTCCCTCCAAGGACTGTGATGCACTATGGCACCTTGTCAGATGGTCCAATGGGGCTGTGTTTGCCCTTGTCGACTCCCTCCAAGGTCTGTGATGCACTATGGTACCTTGTCAGATGGCTCCAATGGGGTTGTGTTTGCCCTGTCAACTCCCTCCAAGGACTGTGATGCACTATGGCACCTTGTCAGATGGTCTAATGGGGCTGTGTTTGCCCTTGTCAACTCCCTCCAAGGACTGTGATGCACTATGGCACCTTGTCAGATGGCTCCAATGGGGTTGTGTTTGCCCTTGTCAACTCCCTCCAAGGACTGTGATGCACTATGGCACCTTGTCAGATGGCTCTGATGGGGCTGTGTTGGCCTATGTTTGCCCTTGTCAACTCCCTCCAAGGACTGTGATGCACTATGGCACCTTGTCAGATGGCTCAAATGGGGCTGTGTTTGCCCTTGTCAACTCCTTCTAAGGACTGTGAAGCACTATGGCACCTTGTCAGATGGCTCCAATGGGTTTGTGTTTTCCCTTGTCAACTCCCTCCAAGGACTGTGATGCACTATGGCACCTTGTCAGATGGTTCCAATGGGGCTGTGTTGGTCTATGTTTGCCCTTATCAACTCCCTCCAAGGACTGTGATGCACTATGGCACTTTGTCAGATGGCTCCAATGGGGCTGTGTTTGCCCTTTTCAACTCCCTCCAAGGACTGTGATGCACTATGGCACCTTGTCAGATGGCTCCAATGGGGCTGTGTTTGCCCTTGTCAACTCTCTCCAAGGACTGTGATGCACTGTGGCACCTTGTGAGATGGCTCCAATGGGGTTGTGTTTGCCCTGTCAACTCCCTCCAAGGACTGTGATGCAGTATTTCACCTTGTCAGATGGCTCCAATGGGGCTGTGTTGGCCTATGTTTGCACTTGTCAACTCCCTCCAAGGACTGTGATGCACTATGGCACCTTGTCAGATGGCTCCGATTGGGCTGTGTTGGCCTATGTTTGCCCTTGTCAGCTCCCTCCAAGGACTGTGATGCACTATGGCACCTTGTCAGATGGCTCCAATGGGGCTGTGTTTGCCCTTGTCAACTCCCTCCAAAGACTGTGATGCACTATGGCACCTTGTCAGATGGCTCCAATGGGGCTGTGATGGCCTATGTTTGCCCTTGTCAACTCCCTCCAAGGACTGTGATGTGCTATGGCACCTTGTCAGATGGCTCCAATGGGGCTGTGTTTGCCCTTGTCAACTCGCTCCAAGGACTGGGATGCACTATGGCACCTTGTCAGATGGATCCAATGGGGCTGTGTTTGCCCTTGTCAACTCGCTCCAAGGACTGTGATGCACTATGGCACCTTAAGGACTGTGATGCACTATTTCACCTTGTCAGATGGCTCCAATGGGGCTGTGTTGGCCTATGTTTGCCCTTGTCAACTCCCTCCAAGGACTGTGATGCACTATGGCACCTTATCAGATGGCTACAATGGGGCTGTGTTTGCCCTGTCAACTCCCTCCAAGGACTGTGATGTACTATCTCACCTTGGTAGATGGCTCCAATGGGGCTGTGTGTGACCTGTCAACTCCTTCCAAGGCTGTGATGCACTATTTCACCTTGTCAGATGGCTCCAATGGGGCTGTGTTTGCCCTTGTCAACTCCCTCCAAGGACTGTGATGCACTATGGCACCTTGTCAGATGGCTACAATGGGGCTGTGTTTGCCCTGTCAACTCCCTCCAAGGACTGTGATGTACTATCTCACCTTGGTAGATGGCTCCAATGGGGCTGTGTGTGACCTGTTAACTCCCTCCAAGGCTGTGATGCACTATTTCACCTTGTCAGATGGCTCCAATGGGGCTGTTTTGGCCTATGTTTGCCCTTGTCAACTCCCTCCAAGGACTGTGATGCACTATTTCACCTTGTTAGATGGCTCCAATGGAGCTGTGTTTTCCCTTGTCAACTCCCTCCAAGGACTTTGATGCACTATGTCACCTTGTTAGATGGCTCCAATGGGGCTGATTTATCAATATGACTTTTTTAAAATTGATCTTATTTCTTTTTTTGATGACATCATAATAAAAAGAAAGTCAATAATATATTATTTTCATCTTTATTTATTCATGTCATTTATTAAAACCTATATTTTATGTGGTCAATCCTTAAAGGGACGGGAAACCCAAAAAATGGTCTTTCATTATTTAGATATATAATACAATTTAAATAAATATCATATTTACATCTATTATTTAATTTGCTTAATTCTCTTGAGATACTTTGCTGAAAGGTTTATCTTTGCAAGATCATGAGTAGCATAGAACCTAGGTTCTAGATGTTGATTGTTGCATATATATATATATATATTGGTTGTTGTTGGCTCATCCATGTGTTCATTTAGAAACCATTAGTGAATTGATGCACCTTTAACAAATGATCACAAGATTATTAAACTGAGATAATCAATGTAAATTATGAAGTTGATGGAAATAGTGTTCTCTCTGTGAATCATGAACCTAATTGTTTGTATTTCATGTCCCTTTAAGTTATGCTGACCACAATTCTTAATTAATGGATATGCATTTCTAATGTATTTATTTCCTTTTTACATCAACATAGACATATAATTTTTTTTAAACAGACTATTAGTTTAATTTTGACAGCACGTCTATTCCAGTTTCACTTATATGTAGTAGTCTAAAAAAAGAAATCACTGTGTGTAATGCACATATTTTAGCTGATTAATATCTTTCTATTATTATTGCTTCTCTTTAATTATCCAACGATATATTGCTATAGGTAGGCTGACCATATTTCCGCTTTAATAAGTGACACATATGATAAATACATCTGTCATTATTTTAATTCCAAACAATTCTTTAAACAGCTCAAAAAACATCCCTGACATATGTATTACTCATGTATCCCTTTTTAAAGTGGAAAGATGGACACCTGAGCTATAGGTAACATATAATGTCTAATCAATCCACATTTTCATAATGTATCTCGTAGCATTATTTCTCATTTAAAGGGACATGAAACACAATAATGTATTTTATTGTTTAGGTATAACATACTATTTTAAACCAAATTGTAATTTTCTTAAATTCTAAAATTTGATTCAGTCTCTATGTATCATTTTTTTAAGGAGCAGCAGTGCACTAATGGTTTCTAAAAGAACACTTAGGTGAACCAAGGACAATAGGTATATATATATATATATATATATATATATATGTAGCCAACAATCAGCATTTAGAACCTAAGTTTTTTTTCTGCTCTGTAGATTACCTCGAAACACATTTCATCAAAAGATAACAATATAAAGAATCAAATTTAAATAATATTACATTTGAAAGGTAGTTAAAATTGCAATCTCGTACATAATCGTGTAACATAAAATGTGGGTTTTATGTCCATTTTGACCCTGCTGCTACCTAAATAGTTCTGAATCCTTCGATTCTAATGAAATATATCCTTATTACCAACAATGGATTATATTTCATATATCACAGTATTACGTTATCTAGCGTGACATTCATAGATAACAATATAGCACATACTATTTTTTAAAATATAAATATGTTTCTTATTGACATGCAAAGCTGTAAAATTTCTCCTTTGATTGGATGCCATTTTTATGTGATCTCAGATGTGCCATGTTGCTTAAGATGTCAACTGCAAAGCTGTAAAATGAGTCCTTTGATTGGATGCCATTTTTACGCGATCTCGGATGCGCCATGTTGCTTTAGACATCACCAGCAAAGCTGTAAAATTAGTCCTTTGATTGGATGCTGTTTTTTACGTAATCTCGGATGCGCCTTTAATTGGATGATGTTTTTACGCGATCTCGGATGCGCCATGTTGCTTAAAGGGACACTGTACCCAAAAAATTTCTTTCGTGATTCAGATAGAGCATGCAATTTTAAGCAACTTTCTAATTTACTCCTATTATCAAATTTTCTTTATTCTCTTGGTATCTTTATTTGAAATGCAAGAATGTAAGTTTAGATGCCGGCCCATTTTTGGTGAACAACCTAGGTTGTCCTTGCTGACTGGTGGATAAATTCATCCACCAATCAAAAACTGCTGTCCAGAGTTCTGAACCAAGAAAAAAAGCTTAGATGCCTTCTTTTTCATATAAAGATAGCAAGAGAACGAAGAAAAATTGATAATAGGAGTAAATTAGAAAGTTGCTTAAAATTGCATGCTCTATCTGAATCACAAAATATTTTTTTTGGGTACAGTGTCCCTTTAAGACGTCACCTGCAAAGCTGTAAAATGAGTCCATTGATTGGATGCCGTTTTTACGTGATCTTGGATGTGCCTTTGATTGGATGACGTTATTATGCAATCTCGAATGTGCCATGTTGCTTAAGATGTCATATGCCAAGGTGTTAAATCTGTCTGATTGGATTACGTTGTCCCGCAATATTTGATTTTCCACGTAACCCACATTTGCGAATGAGAACACAAGTTTAAAACCAGGACTTTCTTGGATTATGGATTGTGTCAATCATGTACATTGTTGAACCATAGTTAATAAAGAACACAAAAAATATCTTTGGATGGTTGTCTCATTGAAGAAACAAATGAAGGAAATATGTTTTTCATGCATTATTATTATTATTATTATTATCGGTTATTTGTAGAGCGCCAACAGATTCCGCAGCGCTATTAACAAAGGCGGAGTACAAAAAAAACAGTTATAGGGATCAAATGGGTAGATGGCCCTGCTAAGAGTTGCACTGTTGTAGTCAGCTCTTGAGAAGGTGATCAACAAACAGCTGGACTCTTAAGCTTACATGCTAGGGGGGTTCAGGGGATAGCAATGGAGGAGAGGAACTGGTATAAAGTAAGGTTAGCGTAGGTTGTATGCATCCCTGAACAGTAGAGTCTTTAGGGAGCACTTATATTTTGAGGCAAGTGCAAATCAATGAATATACTCCATCTTGTTTAATATGTTTGTCAACAATATTTTCACTTTCCTAAATAATTACTGTGTTGTGTTGAATTTTCTCAGTATATAATTCCTAAAGATATTAAGTATTTGAATAAAATAATCAATATGCATTGACCTTTATCATATGATAAATTAATGAGATGTCTACTTATTCTAGATGTTATGTCCTGATATTTTTTTATTAATGTAAATGCTCAGTATTGTGTCATGTATGGCTTCCACATTGTTGATCTCAAAATATAGTATTGTGAGCATATATTTGTAATGTAACTATTAAAAGGACATGAAACCAGATTCCTTCTAAATGAAATGTATTTCTTATATAATTCAAACACTATAATGTAGCTTTAATAAAATAGACTTTATTTGACACGTCAAGAGAAATATGGCATAGCATAGGCTTAGAATCCTATTCAAATATTTTCTTGTTTTAACAAGCACATGTAGATATACCAACAAGCCCTAAGGATTAGTATATGTTAGCATATGTTATTGTTTAAAGGGACAGTCAAGTTAAGCAAAACATTAATGATTTAAATATTTAAAAAATGCATTTTTTTTCACAATTCTCTTAAACTCTTATCCCAAATGTATCTTTGTTCTCTTGGTGTTCTTAGTTGAGAGCTAAACCTAGGAGGTTCATCTGCTCATTTCTTAGACCTTAAAGAGTGCATCTAATCTGAATGCATTTTTACCACTAGAGGGCATTAGTTATTGTGTTTCATATTGAAAATATTGAGCTCATGCAGTATAGTTACCCTGGATTGATCACTGATTGGATGAAATGCAGGTCTGTCAAAAGAACAGAAATAAGGGGTCATTTTTCTGAAGCATAGATACAAGGTTAATCACAGAAGTAAAACGTGTATTTCTATAAGTCTTGTTATTCCAAACTTGATAATGCATAATAAAGTGTTTTCTTTGTAACCAATAATTCATGTTATTACTGTCCCTTTAAGCTGTGTTGTTGCCATAAAAACAGTGATATGCCATCATGTATAATTGTAATGGTCATTTTGTTAGAGATTAGGAGAACAGTTTGGACATCACATTGCAAAAACCAACCAATGTAATCAACAAGGACAGCATGTGATGATGTGGTCTCCACACACCTGTAAAACACACTCTGCAAAAAATCTGCCTCCATGGACCCGGTCCCATAGAAGCCTATTATATACAGAGTGTGCTCCACAAGTGTAAGAAGATCCACATCGTCACATACCTATTCATTACACATTAAATAAATAAAAATATATACAAAATTACTTCATCTTCCTTCCCCTCTTCCCACGAGACTAAGGATCTGGGGGGGCAACTGCCCCCTCCGACGAGTTCTCATAGGAGATGTTTGGGGAAGAGGAGGAGGAGGAGTACTGTGAGTTGTTAAGGGATCACCCGGCTGACGAGTAGATTGAGGCAGAGGAGAAGATGGAGGAGGCCCAGGAGCAGATGGCCCAGGAGCAGATGGTGCATTATACGCCCCCCGGAGGACCTGCAATATATCCTTAAGAGTATTCAACATCTCTCTTTGGTCTTCGCGAATATTATTTAGTACTCCCGTCAGGTAGACTCTGCTTTCCACCTGTTCCCTCCAGGAGGCACGCATCTCCTCAAGGAAATCAGTCAAGATCTGCATTTCTGCTATCTCTGGGGGTATTTTCTCCTGAGAAGCTGCTGCACGGCGGGCTGCTGGTGCACGGTGGGCTGATGGTGCACGAGGGGCTGATGGTGCACGAGGGGCTGATGGTGCACGAGGGGCTGCTGCAGGGATTTCTTCTGCAGTAGGGGCTTCTTCAGGGGATGAGGGTACAGGGATGTCTTCCATATCTCCCCGAGGTGGCGAGTCATCTGCAGCACTCTCATGCCTGGGTGAAGGAAAAGCCTGTGGGTGCTGTGCTGCGTCCTCCCCGGGCTCAAACTCTGTATATTGTAAAAAGAAAGAAATTGAGATATTAGCAGAGTTCAAAATAAAGATGTAAATCTTGTATTTGAAAGTGTATTAATGAGGCTGCCGTAATTCTATTTTAATCAAAACCAATGAATACATTTTCAGCATTTGCAAACCTGTCTTTCTGATATCTATATGGTCAATCTGAATGTCTTTTTGCGTTTGTCTTCAATTTGTTTAAATGCACACCTAATCTGTAGACTAGAAACTAATGTGATATCTTTTCTGGAAATGCAAATTTTGCAAGTTAATTGTGAATGTGTTTACGTAATGTATAAAAAAGTGTAATTGCTTACATATCCTTAAATATTTTTTTCATGTGAATGGGTTATGAGGTGGATGTAAAGAGATTAGTAAATGAGCTTACCGGCAGATGAGAGGGGCAGGTTCCCGGTATCAACTCCTCTGATAGCGACTATGGCCACCTCAGAGATGTTGAGACGCAGCATTTCTTCCCAGCTGGAAAACTCAAAGATGATTTCAGGACTGCCACCGGTCCCGGCTATATATTCCCTCTCCCTTGTGAGCTTTCTTTTCAGTTCTGCTCTGCAGTCCCGGTAGCGATGCTGGATAGACTTCACATCCCTGTTATAAACCCCCACTGCATTAACGGCATCCCTGATCTCCAGCCATAGCTTCCGCTTATCCTTAGGGGTGGCCTTCTGTGCCTGCAGCCTCCTTGCCCTCTCCATATAAGCCTTGATGAGGGCCTCCTTCTCATCCATGATAAATCTCTCCTCCCTCTGCCTGGGCTTCCCCTGCGATGTGAGCCTCTGTTCCCTGGACTGTGAAGCTCCCTGTCTATGCTGCTGAAACTGTGAATGGGATATAAACAAATGTATATGTGTAAAAAGATTAAATTGAGGATATGTAAACAATAAGTTTAATAAAACAAAAAGCAATGGGCTTAAAGGGAATGGAGTATGGGCTTAAAGGGAATGGGGTATGGAGTGTATGTAGTGTTATTGATAAGTGTATATATGTATTGAATGTGTTTGCGTGTAAATGTGTTTATATAATAAATGTATGAACAAAACACTCGCACACTCACCCCAACAAACTCTCGATCACTAACTCTCACTAACTCTACTCTCTAATGGTGTATGGAGTGTATGTAGTGTTAGTGATAAGTGTATGTATTTATTGAATGTGTTTGCATGTAAATGTGTTTATATAATAAATGTATGAACAAAACACTCGCACACTCACCCCAACAAACTCTCGATCACTAACTCTCACTAACTCTACTCTCTAATCTCTCTAGTCTCAAATCTCACCAAACCCTCCAACGCCTAAACCTGCACCTAACTCGAAAAAGCAATACAGTCAAAGAAGCCATGCTTCGAGCAGTGCTTATACCCTATGTAAATGTTTAATGATGTACCGGTTTGCAAAGTAAAGGAGGCTCAGGTGTGCTATCTTAGTAATGTAGTATGTGTGCAATGTGTATTAGTTGCTTGAATTTGGGCATGCTCATATTGAGTTTGTATTTGTGTAATGTGTATAATGTGATGATGTCATAGTGATCATTTTGCATAACATTGTCCAAGAGTAGTATCTGTAAATGTAAATGCTGATTTGTGGTGGTCTTGTATTTGTCAAGTGGTGTAAATGTTTATTTATACTAATGTTCCATAATCGGCAATGCAAATGTTTTGTTTGTGTATCAGTGTGCATTTATTTTTTCATGTTGTTTTGGTCCGTGTTGCAAGATCTGAACGTATTTATGCATTCCTTTTGTAGTGTAAATGTTGTGAATTATTTTTTGTTTCCGATTGTGAATGTTGCGTGAGATATTGTTGTTTGTACATTTGATCTGTGTTTTTGTTGTGCATTATGTGGTATACGTAATATGAAAGAGCAGTGTGTATTTCTCACGAGATCGAGTGTTAGCTGAAAAATCCGTGCTTAGTTCATTTAGCATTGATCTCTATGGGAGAATGTTTAACGCACCCGTAATTATGCTTATTAAATAAACGCGGTAGTCATGTTACCGCAACACGTTACAAGGTTATTTTCAGACTCGTAATACCTACGTTATAAAAAGATACGCAATGGAAATAACATACAAGTAACTAGCGAGCAGCCATAACGCATAACTCGTAATTTTGTGAATATATTTTTTATAGCATTTAATTGATACTTTATATATATATATATATATATATATATATATATATATATATATATATATATATATATATATATATATATATACTTAAATTAGCCTTCAAATACAGGTTGTTGTACAGAGAAGAAAATCTTGGTTCATGTGTTTTAACAGATGTGCAACCTTCTGCCCCTTTGTCATTTTCAAACTTTTTAATCACACAATTTCACAAATTATTTTGTTTGTTTTTTTGCTCCTTTACTTATCAGGGAATTGATGATTCCTAAGAGAAATAGTACAAAAGCACTGTCTCCAACTTTATGACACGAAATCTTATTTAATTAGAAACTCAAATACTGAGTGGCAACATAATTATTTAAATTTTACAGTACGGTATATTGAAAGTATTTAGCTTAGTAGGAAAATAGTTTATCTTTCAGTCACTCTTTCTATGATCGCTGCTGCTTTTTAAAAAAGAGTATAATAATTGACAATCTTTCAACAAAGGATAAAAGGTTTTATTTGCTATAAAACCTTTTATCCTTTGTTGAAAGATTGTCAAGATCTTGTTTTGCTGTTCTGAGCTGGAATCTCCTTATTTATGGAGTAAGTTACTACATTTTTTTCAATTACACACTGGATACTTTTGTCATTTGGGTCTCTATTCATTTATAGTCCACTTTTGGATAAACCTGAAAATTCAGTATTTGACTCCAGGAACCTGTGGACTCTTGCCATCTGACGCTACGTTCCCTTTCAGCTGTAAAGATTCATCTTATGGAGTGAGTATACTGCACCCATATTAATTGGCTTCAATATATGCATCAAGCCTTTTTTCTCTTCACTTACTAGAGAAAATCACTCAATAGACCAGCGCCATCTACTACTACTATCTATTATTCAATACAGCAATTATTTATTTAATATAATATGTCCCAGATGAATACATATATACATATTATTTGTTATTTGAGTATTTCAAACTCAAATGAAAAACTGGCATCATTCCTTTTGCAAGATTTATTTATTTTTATTTATGCCATACAGAGACTTTAAATGCCAATTTGTCTGGGATCTTCACATGGGAAACTCCACAGAGGACAATTTACACCCAAAATATATATGAGCCATTTCTTCAGCTAGAAACTGTTTTTTTTTACGAATCTCATTAAGCCTAAAAGAAAGATCCCAGACATTGTGTCTATATTAGCTCAGGGGATCCTATAACTTAGGTAATGAAACAGATGTTTTTCTCTTTGAAATAACTTAAATGTTATCTCTAATCAGGATAAATGTGTCTCACCCAGCCAAAACCATTTGGCAGAGGGGACTGTGATTTACAGTAAATAGAACTGTTGCAAATAGCCTCATAAGCAGTTTCATAAAGCAAATAAATATATGAATTATTTGTCTTATCATAAATCTATGTGCAGATAAATATACACATATATATATATATTATTTAATAATACTCATTTGCCCTGAAACAAGTATAATGCAGCTTTTGTCTGTAGGGGTGCATATCTTTTCCCTTGGACTATACATACATGCTGAATATCAGCATTCAAGTTTATAACAACTTTTAAAGTGTAGGTAAACAAAAATATTGTTAAAATAAAATGCTACGATTGGACAGTTATATAAATTCTTATAGCTTTAATTACATTTACCAGAGAATGGTTACCGTGACTGGTATCACTCTAGTGCATCCTATACTGTCAAGGTATATGTGGGGTAAATAAATATATATATTTTAATCATATATTTTAAGGCTATACAATACAATTATATTTATTCAGATCTGAACTGGTCAGCAGAAAGGACTCATTTCCATCAAACAAACTGACTTCAGACAAGTTTGGTTCTCCCCCACTTCTTCAATTACACAGGAAACTAATAAAAATTTCTTTAAAAGAGAAATTCCTAGCTAAAGTGGGAACAATAAAACATTTGCTTCTTAATTAGGAAGTGCAAATTTCATAGCACTCTGTACCCCATGTGGTGTATGGAAATGAGATGTCTGAAATACCCCCTTGGAACTGGTCAAAATCATAGGGAAACAGCTTTTATGCACATAGGTGTTAGTTATCCCTAAACATCAAATACACGTCTGCACTGCTAGCTAAACAGAAAATATGCTGTATTAAGACTTTTACAACTACTCGTGGATTGACCCCATGTGGGGCAGTGAAGGCCTTGGGAAACAAAAGACAAATGCTATGGTGTGAATCTAAAGTTACTGAAAGGGCAGTGAAGACATTAAGATAACAGAGAAAATACATGACTTACATGTTTCCAACAACTGTATTTAGATTTCAAATAAAATATACTAGGAAAATAAGTACAAGACATGCATATTTTGAAAGCATGAATATCTTAGCCTCTGTGTGTTTAAGAACATGAATAGATGTTTATGGACCTGAAGAGAAGTGATTATTAACATTTATTTTTATTTCAGATCTACATAGACAGGATTCATGTATTCAGAAAGAAATACACAGAAATGTAACATGCTATATTTGAATGCATGCCCCAGAATGTATTAAATATAGAAATTGGGAATTGTCTAATTCTCTATTATTACATGGGTATTTGCTAAGCTTGGGAGGTAACTGTTTTAGTCAGTCAAGAATGTTTAATAACCTCTGTATTGTTGATATTTTTCAGACATATCATCTCAGATCTGCATGAAGAAGGTTCATACATCCTGGGCGTATTAGAAACATAAAATATGGCATATTCTTGTTTGGAATACAGTACAATACTGAATCAAAAATAAGCTGTTATTTATATATAGATGCCAGGATACTGATAAAATTGTAATGCATTTCAAGCTAATAATTAGCAGTATTAAATTGCCTTAATATAATAAAATGTTAATAATATAACATATTTGGTATCAGAATAATCAGAAAAAATAACCTAATATTAACCATCTGTAATTGGGGTTATATATGATTAATGCAGAGAGTGTAATCTGATTAAATAACCATTTTATGAAAATAATTAACTTGCTTAAAAATGTTTAGAAATGGTCTTGCTGTATTTGTTAGTGTTGTACTGTCTGCTACCACCTAGTGTTATGATGCGAAATTGCAGCCATGAGATGATTGGTTGTTGCAGGGATGCATTTTCCTTGACAACACACTTACCAAATAAACCAATCCATGTTCAGTTGCAAAGAACCAATCCAAGACAAGGCCGTGGGCGTTTCCAATATTCACCAATGACTGATAAAAATCAAAAACGGGGAGGGGTGAAATGAGATGATTTAAACCCCAGCATAGAGACTGAAAAGGAGGTTGTTGCTGGCTGACTCCTGAAGGAATAATAACTACGGCAGTTATTATTAAAGCACACACCTACTATTGGACTCCATATGCATTATCCCCAAATTTTGAATTTCTGAGGTGAAATTGGATCTGTTAAGAAACATTGGAAACTGGATTGCTGTTTATTTGTTGATGTATAATAGGTTTCATGTAAGATAAGTTATATGCATAGCCATTACAGTTAATAGATTTAAAGAGCAGATTGTATTTTTAAACTGTGTGTCATTGTTTTAGCCTGCCTATTTGTATGCAAGCATTTAAAGTAAGCATTTACTATTACTGTATGTAGCAGAGTTAAAGAAATATTTTGGATTTTAAGTTAGCATTTCACAGCCTATATATTGTTTAAATCTGTATCTGATTTGTTAAATAACTCATCTGTGCAAGTTCTGATACTGTAAATTAATATTGTATTAGGATAAATTGCAGTTAAATAGCAGAATATATATATTATCCTATTGTTTAAGAGCACAGTTTAGAATTGTATTGTTTAGATGTTAAAATATTTATAAATAAGGTTGGTTTTAAAAGATAAGCGTGTATAAACTTTGCATAGCATATTTAAATAGTTTTCAAGCGCATATAAATTTGTTTCATATTCCTTTTATTGCAAATATATTTCAAAAATGTTCATGGATATTAACTAAATAAAAGAGTTCAGGTATTTATATTAATTTTATTGTTTCTAGTAGATGCATGTTGATTAAGGGTTTCTATTTTTAAGGAAAATTATTGTTTGTACTGTGTCATAACCCTGCCATAAGCTGATATATTATTTGGATAGCACTACTAAGATTTTCATAAATATACTGACAATACTTTCAATGGATATTGTGACTGCGCTAAATAACACTCATATTACACGTTGAAAGATATAGGTGTGTAATAGAATGTTGGTATATGTACATAGGTGTTGTGTTGGCATTTGTTCTTATATGTGCATGTGTTTGTTTGTTTATGTATGTAGGTTTGTGTGTGTATGAGAGAGAGAGAAAGAGAAAGAGAGAGAGAGAGAGAGAGAGAGTGAAAGAGAGAGAGAGTACATGTATATGTACATAGAAGTATATGTACATAGAAGTGTGTGTATATACATGTGTGTGTATGTGTATGAGAGAGAGTGTATATTGATATATGTGTAGAGATGAGTGTTTATGTACTTAGGTTTGTGCATGTGTTTGTATATCTTCATAGGTTTGTTTGTATGTGTGTGAGAGAGAGTGTTGGTATATGTACATAGATTGTACCTAGATTTGTGTTTTTGCTCATGTATGCACATAGGTGAATTTGTTGGTGTATATGTGAATTTTTTGGTGTATATATATATATATATATATATATATATATATATATATATATATATATACAAGCAACCTCATTTTATTGCACTTCACACATATTGCTCTTTTTACAAATTGAAGGTTTGTGACAACCCTGTGTTAAGCAAGTCTTTCAGTGCCATTTTTCCAACATATGTACACATATAAACAAATAAATACACTTATAAACACATAAATACACATATATATATATACACACCTATAAATACACGCCACCATCAAAAAGATTTCATCTCACTGAAGTTTCAGATAATGGTTGGCATTTTTTTAGCAATAAAGTATTTTTTAATTACGGTCTGTACATTGTTTTTTTTTTACATAATGCTTTCGCACACTAAAGAGATTACAGTATAGTATAAATATAACTTTTATATGCACTGGGAAACAAAACAAATAAACTTAAAACCACAATATCTCAGAGGTAAGCCTGTGTGTGTGTATATCTATATCAGGTGTCCATCTGAACCTGCACCAGCTGTTTGGCAACTTGGCTGAATAAAGATACTCATTTGTAACAAGTTTCCAGTCTTCGGGTCTCCTACTTTCTTTCCCTTATATATAGTGTAGCAGGGAAGTGCACTCTCACTTAAACGTCAACATCCAGGGTGCTAGTGAATGGTCATAAACAGCATACAAAAAAGACTTGTACTCGCTGGATTTTTCAAAAACAAATTTACTGTGACCATGTAAAGTTTGGGGGATAATGTATCCCCTTCCTCAGACACATGTGATACAAAATGAAGTACATTTATAACAAACAAATGATAAACCCCACCCCCTAATCAGACAAAAAAAATGCCAAACAGCAGTTGTCAAGGTGACCACTGAGTCATACTGACAATAATAATGATATGCATAAACTGTATGAGTATCAATCTTACTGGTGTTAGTGACTCGTGAAGTAAAGGGGAAATAAGAGAGCAAGGAATACAAAACAGTGAGGGATATATCGACCCCCAATAAAAAGTAAAAAATAATCATAACTGACCAATTAAGGATCGAATATGCAAACAAAGAACCAAATACCTTCACATTATGTTATGCTGTCAACAATCAACAAGACATTGGAATTACATACCCTGCGTATATTATGAGGATCGCCTGTGAAGCACATAGCCACCCTCGGAGCGATTCCGCTCCGTACATGTTGCAGGAAGTGCTGCTCTAAGACCCAATACGTCACTGCTTGGTCTACAACCAATCACCTAACGGCTATCGCGCTGACAGATGGAAACCCAGAATATCTCAGCACAGTACCACTGAGTGCCGTGAGACCTGTCACTACAAGGGATAACCGATTTACCTAATGTACAGCGCTATCATGAAGGAACATTGTATATCAGCCACAAACTTTTTTATTAATCAGACTAAGTACCCTTGGCCGTGTGCTGACAGTTAAAAACACAGCCCTCATCTAAGACAATCACAGCCCACATATAAGCCAATCACCATCAAGCATTCGTATTACCATGGAAACAAATGAACATACGGTCAAAGTATAAACAAAGATGAAACAACGCTGGCAAAGATAACTAAGAAGCTAATATCACACTCGGTCCCAGAACAATAAACGGGGACAGAATGTACATATGGCAATTCCAGACTATCAATCAGAGGGGTCAAATATTGTTAACTGGCAATAATCATAAAGACTAGAGTATGCCAAACCATCATTAGAAGCATGGTTAGTAGTAAATCTGTTATAGCTTTGATATACATAATGTGACATAAAATAGCAATAGTTATATTCATATAGGTAGAGGACCAATTAAGTTATAGGGACATAAATAGTCGCCACTAGGTGAACCTGAAACCCAATAAAGGAAACATACGTCCACCAGCAATGAAGGATGTACAAACGTACCCATAATCAAAATAAAAATAAGAGAACAAGTAAGAGACTAAAGGAATGATCTGTGGACTCTCTGCCCAGAAAGAGGGCCCATTAACTAACTCCATAGGAGATAGTATACATATAAATGGGACCCTCAACTCTACTGAATAGTTCATAGAAAACAGTGCCAGTCAAACATGGTATTCAAACCATTGGGTTGTAGAGTATTCAGACGATATATCCATTTCGCCTCAACCTGGAGGAGGAGCCTCTTCCAGTCACCACCCTGTCTCAATGGGGGGACGTGGTCGATGAGGGTAAAGCGAAGATCTTGGACCCCATGTCCTTTTTCCAGAAAATGTCTGGCCACTGGTTGCTCACTAGATTCTTTCTTCAGAGCATTCCTGATCACTGACCTGTGATTGGCGGGGCATGTCCTTGTGTCGTCAATAGTTTTTTTCCACGTAAAAAATGCCACAACTGCAGTTCAGCAGGTACACTAAAAATGTAGTGGTACAGGTGAGGAAATGTCTAATTTAATACCTCTTTTGTTGATGCAGATGTCCAAATGAGGATCCTTGGATCATTGCACTGCAGGTGGTACAACCAGTGCATCTATAACATCCGTGTTTCTTCCTTTGTTGTAGCCAGGTATCACGTTGGTAGCAGTGGACAGGATCAGTGATCACTGAGTCCTTGAGACTTATCACGTTTAAAGCCAACCCTTGGGGTGTGCCAATTCTTAAAGGGTAATAACGGGTCACTCTGCACTAAGTGCCAATGCTCTCTAAGTGTCTGACCCAATGTTCTTGTAGTAGGACTATAGGTAGTGGTAAAGGTCATACGTGTTTCTTCCTCTTTTTTATCAGAACTAGGTAATCCATAGTCAGACTCTGCCGCCGATCTACTGTGTTCAATCAAACATGGGTTATAGCCTCTCTGTGCAAATTTTTGTTCCATGTCTGAGAGTTGTCTGTTCCTCACTTCATCTTCACTGTTGTTGTGAATAACCCGGCACATCTGTGCTTTGGGAATAGCTTCAATAAAGCTGGAGGGTGACTACTAGTAGCATGGAGTAATAAGTTCATGTCCCTAGGTTTTCTATAGAGTGATGTCCCCAGTCGGCTGTTTCCTAATTTGGAGATCCTAAGATCCAAGAATTCAATTGATGTTGTGCTGTGACTCATTTTGAATTTCACAGGATTCAACGAGGAGTTAAGATACAAGAACCAGTCTTCAAGAAGTGTTTCACCCCTCCAGACAATGAGGAGGTCATCAATGTAGCGTCTATAGAAGAGTACCTCAGGTTTACTGTGAATCTGCATAATGGTAGTCTCATAATGTTCCATATAAAGGTTGGCTAGTGAGGGGGACACGTTTGATCCCATGGCCGTGCCGGAGATCTGCTGGTAAAATTTATCTTCGAAGCAGAAGTAGTTCAACCGAAGACTCAGGTCCAATATTTGTATCAGATTGTCTCTTGGAGGTCCAATATATGGGTATCTGTCTAAAGCCTCTTTTACGCAGATTTTCCCTGCTTCGTGCGGGATGATCGTATAAAGGCTGTTCACATCAGCCATCACTAGGACATACGATTTTTCAACAGCAACTGTTTTCAACTCTTCAATCAGATGTGATGAGTCTCTCAGATACAGCCTCATGTTTCTCACTAGTGGCTGCAAAAAGTAGTCGACATATATGGCCAGTCTTGAGGTAATAGAGTTTCTGGCCTTTATGAGGTCTTTATGGATCTTGGCAGCGTGTACAAAATTGGACACGCTGGATGCTTGATCCTCAAGAATTTAGAGATTTCAGTGTCAATCCACATCTCATCAAGGCCCTTCTGGATGAGCTGGTCAATAATGGACAGGAAACCACTCATAGGGTCTTTACTTAAAGGTTGGTAAGTGTGGATATCGCTTAGTTGTCGTTTGATCTCATTGCTGTAGTCACTGTAGTTAAGGACTACCACGACACCTCCTTTGTCCGCCAACCCTTATTACAATGTCTGGATCTTAAGAGAGGGATGAGATGGCCTTCATTTCTTGTTCAGATAAATTGTTACGAAACATGTTTTGATATCCACTTATATCATCCGAACTCAGCCTCATAAAGGTTTTTATACTAGGATTGTTGCTTTGAGGATCAAAAGCGCTCTTGATCTTAAAGGGATGGGTTTTATCAGTATTGGAGCCATCCTTAAAAAATTCTTTAAGCCGCAGTGATCTCTGGAACTTTTGGCAATCAATAAAAACCTTGAATTCCCCCACTTAGCCATCGATACATGGATTTCTCCTTATGATCATCACACACGGTCTGTAATTTTCTGTTTTTAAATTGGACGAGAGTGTCTTTATATTCTTTAATCTGTGTGGCAAGTTTGTCCAACCAGGGCTCTGAGGTATCCTCAATCATGATTGCCCTCTTAGAATTTTCACATTCTTGGATCTCATTTTTAATTTTGTCGAGTAGATTTCTAATTTCTTCTGTGACCAGTAGGATCAGATCCAACGAGCATTTGTTTAAGATTGCGCACTAGCGCTTACAAAACTCAGGGTTGTTACGGCCAATAGTTGGAAGGTTTCAGATCCTAAAACCCCTGGGGATGAGTTTCCTCCTATAATATTCTGATAGATAGACCCCATGCAATCTTAAGCCTATCTCTTTCTTCTTCAGTTTCAGGAGGGCCAGGTACACGGCCTGTGCATTATCGCATCCTGTAATGTCATCTTCAGGATTAAATAGTATTCTAGCTGCATCCACTTCTGTGAATGTAAGGGTCTGTACATCCTCCACGTCTGTATCCATATTCACCTATGTTCCCCAAATAGTGGTGCATACAAAGTGCTGGTGCAATATAGCGCACAACTGACAGGAAGTCCAATCAGGAAGAGGTCTTTCTCCTTGTGGGTGCAACAACAATACAGTAATAATGTAGCAGGGAAGTGCACTCTCACTTAAACGTCAACTACCAGGGTGCTAGTGAATGGTCATAAACAGCATACAAAAAAGACTTGCACTCGCTGGATTTTTCAAAAACAAATTTACTGTGACCGTGTAACGTTTCGGGGATAATGTATCCTCAAACACATGTGATACAAAACGAAGTACATTTATAACAAACAAATGATAAACCCCACCCCCTCCTCAGACAAAAAAACTCCAAACAGCAGTTGTCAAGGTGACCACTGAGTCATACTGACAATAATAGTGATATGCATAAACTGTCTGAGTATCAATCTTACTGGTGTTAGTGACCACCAGAGCCGGCCAGAGAAGAAGAGCAGGAGGCCCCATATTCACAGGGGAGGTTGGAGAGAGAAAACCACCTCTTCCACCCAGGTAACAGCAAATTCTGGGAGTACTGGTGGTTAACGTCAGCAATCGGGTCTTATCCCCATCCGAATTGAAGGTGTTGAATAGAGGTCTTAGCTTTGTTCCAGCTCGTAGAGATGATTAATTCAAGGTTTTTATTGATTGACAAAAGTTCCAGAGATCACTGCGGCTTAAAGAGTTTTTTAAGGATAGCTCCAATACTGATAAAATCCATCCCTTTAAGATCAAGAGCGGTTTTGATCCTCAAAGCAACAATTCTAGAATAAAAACCTTTATAAGACTGATTTCGGATGATATAAGTGGATATCAAACCAACATGTTTCGTAACAATTTATCTGAACAAGAAATGAAGGTCATCTTGTCCCTCTATAAAGATCCAGACATTGTAATAAGGGCGGCGGACAAAGAAGGTGCCGTGGTAGTCCTTAATTACAATGATTACACCAATGAGATCAAACGACCACTAAGTGATGTCCACACTTATCAACCTTTAAAGGGACACTCAGGCTAAATTAAATGTTATGATTCAGATACAGCATGTAATTTTAAACAACTTTCCAATTTACTTCCATTAAAAAAAATGTAAACAGTCTTTTATATTTACAATTTTTGAGTCACCAGATCCTACTGAGCATGTGCAAGAATTCACAGACTATACGTATATGCATTTGTGATTGGCTGATTGCTATCACATGGTACAAGGGGAGTGGAAATATACATAACTTTGAAATTTGTTATAAAAAATCTACTACTCATTTGAAGTTCAGACTAAGTGCTATTGCATTGTCTTGTTATCTTGCATTTGTTGATTATGCAAATCTAATGTGTTGACTGGTCCTTTAAGTAAAGACCCTATGAGTGGTTTCCTGTCCATTATTGACCACTGTGACCAGCTCATCCAGAAGGGCCTTGATGAGATGTGGATTGACACTGAAATCTCTAAATTCTTGAGGATCGAACATCCAGCGTGTCCAATTTTGTACACGCTGCCGAAGATCCATAAAGACCCCAAAATGCCCCCTGGAAGACCGATAGTCTCGGCCAGAAACTCTATTACCTCAATACTGGCCATACAGCCACTAGTGAGGAACATGAGGTTGTATCTGAGAGACTCATCACATCTGATTGAAGAGTTGAAAACAGTTGCTGTTGAAGAATCATATGTCCTAGTGACGGCTGATGTGAACAGCCTTTATACGATCATCCCACACGAAGCAGGGAAAATCTGCGTAAAAGAGGCTTTAGACAGATACCCATATATTGGACCTCCAAGAGACTATCTGATACAAATATTGGACCTGAGTCTTCGGTTGCACTACTTCCGCTTCAAAGGTCATGGGATCACGGCCATGGGATCAAACGTGGCCCCCTCACTAGCCAACCTTTATATGGAACATTATGAGACTACCATTATGCAGATTCACAGTAAGCCTGAGGTACTCTTCTATAGACGCTACATTGATGACCTCCTCATTGTCTGGAGGGGGTCAACAACACTTCTTGAAGACTGGTTCTTGTATCTTTACTCCTTGGAGAATCCTGTGAAATTCAAAATGAGTCACAGCACAACATCAATTGAATTCTTGGATCTTAGGATCTCCAAATTAGGAAACGGCCGACTGGGGACATCACTCTATAGAAAACCTATGGAAAAGAACTCATTACTCCACGCTACTAGTAGTTACCCTCCAGCTTTATTGAAAGCTATTCCCAAAGCACAGATGTGCCGGGTTATTCGCAACAACAGTGAAGATGAAGTGAGGAACAGACAACTCTCAGACATGGAACAAAGATTTGCACAGAGAGGCTATAACCCAAGTTTGATTCAACACAGTAGATCAGCGGCAGAGTCTGAATATGGATTACCTAGTTAAGATAAAAAAGAGGAAGACACACGTATGACCTGTACCACTTCCTATAGTCCTACTACAAGAACATTGGGTCAGACACTTAGAGAGCATTGGCACTTAGTGCAGAGTGACCCGTTATTACCCTTTATGAATTGGCACACCCCAAGGGTTGCCTTTAAACGTGATAAAATTCTCAAGGACTCATTAGTGATCACTGATCCTGTCCACTGCTACTAACGTGATACCTGGCTACCACAATGGAAGAAACACGGATGTTATAGATGCACTGGTTGTACCACCTGTGGTGCAATGATCCAAGGATCCTCATTCGGACATCGGCATCAACAAAAGAGGTATCAAATTAGGCATTTCCTCACCTGTACCTCTACATTTGTAGTGTACCTGCTGAACTGCAGTTGTGGCAGTTTTTACGTGGAAAACTATTGACGACGCAAGGACATGCCTCGCCAAACACAGGTCAGCAATAAGGAATGCTCTGAAGAAAGGATCTAGTGAGCAACCAGTGGCCAGACATTTTATGGAAAAAGGACATGGGGTCCAAGATCTTCGCTTTACCCTCATCGACCACGTCCCCCCATTGATACGGGATGGTGACCGGAAGAAGCTCCTCCTCCAGGGTGAGGCGAAATGGATATATCGTCTGAATACTCTACAACCCAATGGTTTGAATACCATGTTTGACTGGCACTGTTTTCTATGAACTATTCAGGAGAGTTGAGGGTCCCATTTATATGTATACTATCTCCTATGGAGTTAGTTAATGGGCCCTCTTTCTGGGCAGAGAGTCCATGGATCATTCCTTTAGTCTCTTACTTGTTCTCTTATTTTTATATCGATTATGGGTATGTTTGTACATCCTTCATTGCTGGTGGACGCATGTATCCTTTATTGTGTTTCAGGTTACCTAATGGCGACTCTTTATGTCCCTATAACTTAATTGGTCTGCTACCTATATGAATATAACTATTGCTATTTTATGTTACATTATGTATACCAAAGCTATAACAGATTTACTACTAACCCTGCTCCTAATGATGGTTTGCCCCTATTCTAGTCTTTATGATTATTGCCAGTTAACAATATTTGACCCCTCTGAGTGATAGCCTGGAATTGCCATATGTACATTCTGTCCCCGTTTATTGTTATGGGACCGAGTGTGATATTAGCTTCTTAGTTATCTTTGCCAGCGTTGTTTCATCTTCGTTTATACTTTGACCGTATGTTCATTTGTTTCCATGGTAATACAAATGCTTGATGGTGATTGGCGTATATGTGTGCTGTGATTGGCTTAGATGAGGGCTGTGTTTTTAACTCTCAGCGCACGGCCAAGGGGACTTAGTCTGATTAATAAAATAGTTTGTGGCTGATGTAATGTATGTATGTAATTCCAATGTCTTGTTGATTGTTGACAGCATAACATAATGTGAAGGTATTTGGTTCTTTTTTTGCATATTAGATCCTTAATGGTCAGTTATGATTATTTTTTACTTTTTATAGGGGGTCTATATATCCCACACGAGTCACACTTCACGAGTCACTAACACCAGTAAGATTGATACTCAGACAGTTTATGCATATCACAATTATTGTCAATATGACTCAGTGGTCACCTTGACAACTGCTGTTTGGCATTTTTTTTGTCTGATAGGGGGTGGGGTTTACCATTTCTTTGTTATAAATGTACTTCATTTTGTATCACAGGTGTCTGAGGAAGGGGTTACATTATCCCCCAAACGTTACACGGTCACAGTAAATTTGTTTTTGAAAAATCCAGCGAGTGCAAGTCTTTTTTGTATGATATATATATATATATATATATATATATATATATATATATATATATATTTAGTAGTAAGAGAGAGAACACTCACCAGGACTCACCAGAATAACTTACCCCTTAATACCAACACCCAGTTAAATTTGTAACCGCCATCACACATGCTCTCCTGAGAGTGTGTGATGGCAGTTACATATTTAACTGGGTGTTTGGTGTTAGGGTAAGTTATTCTGTTTTTCTGTAAGTCTGAGGAAGGGGCTAAACCCCCTGAAAATGTTCACTGCTATGGAATAAATTTTGTTTACAAATCCTGGTGATTGCACTCTCTCTTACTACTGTGCATATTTTCTGTTGCACCCCGGGCAATTACCACTGGAAACTGGAGTACTTGTCTGTTCTGTGTTTATATATATATATATATATATATATATATATATATATATATACATATACAGTATATGTACACATACAGTATCTCACAAAGGTGAGTACACCCACAATGTGTATATATATATACTGTATATATCAATACATGTCCAAACCTAAGAACATATCTCAACACACACACACACATGTTCACATATATCAACACTTTTTTTGCCACACATACACACATATATATATTTATATACACAGTATATACACACAAGGGGACTGCACTCCTAGACCGGACCGGGTACACATCCAATGACCCTGCAACATGCTCAGCCCCGGGTGCTCAGTGGCACTCACAAGAAGCTGTGCTGTCACCAGAGTCACAGGCAGTTAACCCCAGACAGGTCTGGGTGCAAGAACCATAGGGGAAATTACAAAAAAAATTAATACAACACACAGAGTAAACCCACCTATATTTACATAGGAGTGAATGTTGGTATATATACATAGGTGTGTGTCTGCGTGTACATGTAGAAAGGTTTGAGTAGGTATATGTACATATGTGTGTGTATTGGTTTATGTACACAGGTGTGTGTGTGTCTGGGTCTACATGTAGAAAGGTGTGAGTTGGCATTTCTACATATATGTGTGTGTTGGTATATGTACATAGGTTTGTGTGTGTTTTGTTATACGTATATGTGTGCATGTGAAAAAATGTATCCATCTTATTTTAACCACAACATTTAAAAAACAGTGAGTGTTCTTTGTCAGCCTTGAATGGGGCACCTCTTAGACAAAAAGAAGGACATATATCCAGCAGAACAAAATGCTCACTTTGGGCACTGTCACAATTCATAATAAAAAACTAAACTATTATATTTATCAAAGAGGTTCTGGAAGATGAACAATGCTTAAGTGGAAGATTAAAGTCCATTTGTGTGGGAGGAAGGCAAATCGTACATTTCATCTCTTTTACTGTTCCATTTTCTCTTTCTCGCTATTAACAGCACTAACAAGAAACGACAAGCCTAACATTTTGCGCAGTATGTAATTTAGATATTGCTACATCCATTGGGAAAGGGGGGGAGGGAATATCTTAGTTTTGAGTGGCTTGACCTTAATCTCCCCTTGGCAGTTTAACAACTGACAAAATGTTTCCAATACTTGCTTAAAAAGAGAGATTGTGTTAATCTGTGTGTTGATAAGCAGAGAATAAAGATTAAACTCTTATCTTCACTTGCATTCTCAAACTAAAAACACAACTCAAATCAGGGTAAAGTTAAAATCAAGACATCAATTCTTGAAATAAAAACAAAGAAGTATTTTTAACTAACTTGGATTTTAAAGAAAACATTGTTTTACTGATGAGTCATATGTGCCTGTAGCAAAGAAGGACTGGAAAACATTTTAGCACCTTTATTTTACATCATGAAGCTTCCTTGTGCAATATACGGTATGGTGATTATTTATCTCTTTCTCTCCCAAGCTTGTTTCGTAACATTAAATGGGATGGGTAGATTTCGTAAAACATAATAAAAGGATACTAAGAGGCCAAATTATCAAGTCGTCAACTATGCTGCATTCGACGGCACCAATACGCTCGCCTAACATCGCGGTCGCTGTCCTGAATACGATCTCCTTATTTATAAAAAAGCTGTCAAAAAACCACACACCAAGTATGGGGCGATGAGCCTCGGACTGTTGTTAACTAACAGTCATCGATCTCGCTGCTATTCAGCTTTTTCCCAAATTTATTTATACCCTGTCACTAAACACTGCCACTATTCTAAAATGTTTAACCCCTATCCCGCCACTCCCGGAGCCCACCGCAACTAAATAAAGTTATTAACCCCTCTCCCTCCGCTCCCGGAGCCCACCGCAACTCTAATAAAGTTATTAACCCCTATCCCTCCACTCCCGGAGCCCACCACAACTCTAATAAAGTTATTAACCCCTATCCCCCTGCTCCCAGACCCCTCCGCAACTAAATAAATGTATTAACCCCTAAACCCCTGGCCTCCCACATCGCTACCACTTACTAAACCTATTAACCCCTAAACCGCCAGCCCCCGACATCGCCATAAACTAAATTAAGTTATTAACCCCTAACTCTAACAACCCGCTAACTTTACATTAAATATTAACTCATCCCTAGCTTATAATAAATTTAAACTTACCTTTAGAATTAAAACAAACTATATTAAACTACTAATTAACCTACCCTAACTATTATCCTACAATTACATTAAACTATATTAAACTATTAATTAACCTACCCTAACTATTATACTAAAATTACATTAAACTAACAATTAAATTAACTATATTACATATTTAAAAAACCTTCCCTACTCAAGTTATTTAAATCTACTATAAAGAATTATTAAGTTACAAAAAAATAACAACTAAGTTGCACAAAATATAAAACACTAAGTTACACAAAATAAAAAAAAATCAAATATTTAAACTAATTACACCTAATCTAATAGCCCTATCAAAATAAAAAAGCCCCCCCCCCCCCCCAAAAAACAAACAAAAAAAACCTAGCCTACAATAAACTACCAATGGCCCTTAAAAGGGCCTTTTGCGGGGCATTGCCCCAAAGAAATCAGCTCTTTTACCTGTAAAATAAAATACAAATACAAACACCTCCCCTAACAGTAAAACCCACCACCCACACAACCAAACCCCCCAAATAAAAACCCTATCTAAAAAACCTAAGCTCCCCATTGCCCTGAAAAGGGCTTTTGTATGGGCATTTAGCTCTTTTTCAGCCCAAAGTCCCTAACCTAAAATTAAAACCCACCCAATAAACCCTAAAAAAAAAACTAACACTAACCCACAAAGATCCATTACAGTTTTCGAAGACCGGACATCCATCCTCATCCAAGAGGCAGAAGTCCTTAGTGAAGCCGGCAGAAGTCTTCATCCAAGCGGGCAGAAGTCTTTATCCAGACGGCATATTCTATCTTCATCCATCCGGCGCGGAGTGGCTCCATCTTTAAAGACATCCGGCACGGAGCATCCTCTTCTTCCAACATCTGTTGCAGAATTAAGTTTCTCTTTTAATGACGTCATCCAAGATGGCGTCCCTTACATTCCGATTGACTGATAGAATTATATAAGGCAATAGGAATTAAGGTGGAAAAAATCCTATTGGCTGTTGCAATCAGTCAATAGGATTGAGCTTTCATCCTATTGGCTGATCCAATCAGCCAATAGGATTGAGCTCACATTCTATTGGCTGATTGGAATAGCCCATACAAATGCCCTTTTCAGGGCAATCCCCATACAAATGCCCTTTTCGGGGCAACGGGGAGCTTAGTTTTTTTAGATAGGTTTTTATTTGGGGGGTTTCGTTGTGTGGGTGGTGGGTTTTACTGTCGGGGGGGGGGGGTGTTTGTATTTTATTTTACAGGTAAAAGAGCTGATTTCTTTGGGGCAAAAGGCCCTTTTAAGGGCCATTGGTAGTTTATTGTAGGTTAGGGTTTTTTTTATTTCGGGGGATTTTTTATTTTGATAGGGCTATTAGATTAGGTGGAACATCATGCTGGCCCGACGGACTACCGACGAATGAAGGCTCCTTTAAGGGACGTCATCCAAGATGGCGTCCCTCGAATTCCGATTGGCTGATAGGATTCTATCAGCCAATCGGAATTAAGGTAGGAAAATTCTGATTGGCTGATGGAATCAGCCAATCAGAATCAAGTTCAATCCAATTGGCCGATCCGATCAGCCAATCAGATTGAGCTTGCATTCTATTGGCTGATCAGAATTCGAGGGACGCCATCTTGGATGACGTCCCTTAAAGGAGCCTTCATTCGTCGGTAGTCCGTCGGGCCAGCAGGATGTTCCGCGTCGGAGGTCTACAAGATGGATCCGGAAGAAAGAAGATTGAAGATGCCGTTGATAGAAGACTTCAGCCGGATCATGGACCTCTTCAGCTCCCGCTTGGATGATGACTTCAGCCGGATCATTGACCTCTTCAGCTCCCGCTTGGATGAAGACTTCAGCCGGATCATGGACATCTTCAGCCCCCTATTTTTCTGATGTTTGTAAATATTTTTTTATTTTACTTTAGTTAGTTTATTTCATTGTATTTATTTGTAGATATTGTATTTAATTAATGTATTGATAGTGTAGTATTAGGTTTAATTGTAGGTAATTGTAGGTATTTTATTTAATTAATTTATTGATAGTGTAGTGTTAGGTTTAATTGTAACTTAGGTTAGGATTTATTTTACAGGTAATTCTGTAATTATTTTAACTATTTTAGCTATTGTACCTGGTTAAAATAAATACAAAGTTACCTGTAAAATAAATATAAATCCTAAAATAGCTATAATATAATTATAATTTATATTGTAGCTATATTAGGATTTATTTTACAGGTAAGTATTTAGCTTTAAATAGGAATAATTTATTTAATAAGAGTTAATTTATTTCGTTAGATTTAAATTATATTTAAGTTAGGGGGGTGTTAGTGTTAGGGTTAGGGTTAGCTTTAGGGGTTAATAAATTTATTAGAATAGCGGTGAGCTCCAGTCGGCAGATTAGGGGTTAATGTTTGAAGTTAGGTGTCGGCGATGTTAGGGAGGGCAGATTAGGGGTTAATACTATTTATTATAGGGTTAGTGAGGCGGATTAGGGGTTAATAACTTTATTATAATAGCGGTGCGGTCCGCTCGGCAGATTAGGGGTTAATAAGTGTAGGCAGGTGGAGGCGACGTTGTGGGGGGCAGATTAGGGGTTAATAAATATAATATAGGGGTCGGCGGTGTTAGGGACAGCAGATTAGGGGTACATATCGATAATGTAAGTAGCGGCGGTTTACGGAGCGGCAGATTAGGGGTTAATAATAATATGCAGGGGTCAGTGATAGCGGGGGCGACAGATTAGGGGTTAATAAGTGTAAGGTTAGGGGTGTTTAGACTCGGGGTACATGTTAGAGTGTTAGGTGCAGACGTAGGAAGTGTTTCCCCATAGCAAACAATGGGGCTGCGTTAGGAGCTGAACGCAGCTTTTTGCAGGTGTTAGGTTTTTTTTCAGCTCAAACAGCCCCATTGTTTTCCATGGGGGAATCGTGCACGAGCACGTTTTTGAGGCTGGCCGCGTCCGTAAGCAACTCTGGTATCGAGAGTTGAAGTTGCGTTAAATATGCTATACGCTCCATTTTTGGAGCCTAACGCAGCCATTCTGTGGACTCTCAATACCAGAGTTATTTTAAAGGTGCGGCCAGAAAAAAGCCAGCGTTAGCTACGCGGGTCGTTACCGACAAAACTCTAAATCTAGCCGTAAGTTACAAAATTAAAACATCCTAACACTACGAAAAATTATAAAATCTAACATTACAAAATAAACAAACACTTAAATAACGAAAAATAATCTAAAATTTATCAAAATTAAACCTAATCTACTACCCCTATAAAAACAAAAAAGACAGCCCAAAATAAAAACACACCTTAACCTAGCAATAAACTACCAATAGCCCTTAATGTTTTTAAATTAAAACATTACAAAGTCACCCCTAACAGTAAAACCCCCCACCCAACCAACCCCCAAAATAAATACCTAACTCTAAAAAAAAACTAAGCTATCCATTGCCATTTGTATGGACATTGCCCTTAATTGGGAAATCAGCTCTTTTGCTGCCCATTAAAATAAAAAATCCCTAATCTAAAAAAAAAAAACACCAAAAAAAAACAACCTAAGACTAACCCCGAAATACAGTTTCTAAAGTCAGGCAGTGAAGGTCTTCTTCCAGTAGGCTCAATCTTCATCCAACGCAGGACCATCTTCTATCTTCTTCCCGGAGGAGCTGTCCTCCCCGATGCACGGATCTGGAGCGCCAGTCCTCAGCAGCGCCGGTCCTCAGCGGCGTGGAGGCTCCTCTTCATGCGATCTCCGTCGCACACTAAAGATTGAATGCAAGGTACCACTTTTGGCTGACATTTTTAAATCAGCCAATAGGATGAGAGCTGCTTAAATCCTATTGGCTGATTTGAACAGACAATAGGATTTAAGCAGCTTTCATCCTATTGGCTGATCTGAATATTTCAGTCAGTCAATCAATAGGAATGCAAGATACATCAAATATAAAAGGTGTACCTTGCATTCAATCTTCATTGTGCAGCAGAGATCGCATGAAGAGGAGGCTCCAAGCTGGATGTCGTCGTCACCGCCAGTTCTTCTCAGCTCCGCGCCGACACTGCTCCACACCACTGGGATTAAGATAGAAGATGCCCCAACGATGGATGAAGATGTCGCCGCCTGGATGAAGATGGATGTCCGGACTTTAGGAACTGTGAGTACATTTTTTGGGGTTAGTGCTAGGTTTTTTTGTTTTGTTTTTAGATTAGGACTTTTTTATTTTTTAATGGGCACTAAAGAGCTGATTTATTTTTTTGGATGATTTTTTTTTTTTTTAATTTTAGTTTTTTTTTGTAATGTTAGATTTTTTTCATTTTTTTCGTAGTGTTAGGATTTTTTCATTTTGTAAAAGGTTTTTTATTTTTTGTTTATTTTCATTTTTTAAAATAGTAATGTAAGGTTAATTTATAGTTTAAGCTTAGTTTTTTTTATTTCACAGGTAAGTTTTTATTTATTTCAAGATATTTAGTATATTGTAACTTTAATTTAAAGTTAGGGGGTGTTAGGTGTAGGGGTTAATAGTTTAATTTAGTGTGTCAATGTGGGGGGCTGGCGGTTTAGGGGTTAATAGATTTATTATAGTAGTTGTGATGAAGGGGGTCCATGGTGTAGGGGTTAATAGGTTTATTTAGTGATGGCGATGTGGGGGGTCGGCGGTTTAGGGGTTAATACTTTATTTTAGTGTTGACTATGTGGGTGGGTGGCAGATTAGGGGTTAATAAAGTATTTGCGAGGCGGGGATGGCGGTTTAGGGGTTAATAGGTAGTTTATGGGTGTTAGTGTACTTTGTAACATTTTTGTTAGGAGTTTTGTGAATCATTTTTGTTTTGCAAAATCCATAACTACTGATCTTTGATCGCGGAACTCGCACTGCACATTTGGAGCAAAGTGTCCCGCAAGTTATGGCTGCTCCTGTTTCCGCTGCTGCACCTAGTCCTACCAGGAGCATGTCTGGTTCTGCACCTCTACCTCAGCGATATGGAGGTGATCCTATTCAATGCAGAGGGTTTTTGAACCAGGTGGGCTTTACTTTGAGATGTTACCTCAGGCATTTCCCTCTGACAGAGCTAAGGTGGGATTTCTCATCTCGTTATTCTCTGTCACAGCTCTTGCCTAGGCTAATCCCTTGTGGGAGACTAATAAACCTGTGATTTAAAATTACCCTGAATTTGTGGCCTCCATTCAAAGGGTATTTGATGTTCTGGCTCGCTCCTCCTCTGCTGCTAAATGACTCATGTCCATTCAGCAAGGATGCAAGATCTGTTGCTCAGTATGCCATTGAGTTCCGTACGCTTGCCGCAGAGGTAGGTTGGAAAAATGAAGCACTTGTTGCCGTCTTCTTTCATGGGCTCTCTGATGAGATTAAAGACAAAGTTGCTGCCAGAGATTTACCAGAGGTTCTCGAGGCATTGGTGTCATTTTTTTATCCTAATTGACATCAGACTCAGAGAGAGGCCCTCTTTAAAGGAGCGCTTGTGGAAGCCTCCTGTTCTGTTGTCTCCTACGTGTTCATTTCCACCCATGCCTCCCTCTCCTCCCATGCCTCCTAGTCCTGAGTCACCAGATACTGCTGAGCCAATGCAGTTGGGATTCATGCATCTCTCCATGGCGGAGAGGGCTTTTAGGACGAGGGAGGGGATCTGCCTCTATTGTGGGTTACAGGGCCACCTTTTGAAGTCTTATCCTACACGGCCGGAAAAACGCTCACACCTAAGGTCCTGTAGAGGGCAGACCTTGGGTGATTTATCCTCGTCCCCGGAACTGCTAAAGGAGAAACCTTTGGTCACGGTTGTCCTTTCCTGAGTGGACTCCTCCATTGTCACCCAGGCTCTTGAGGACTCCAGTGCTGCGGGCTATTTCATTGACAGTGCTTTTGTATCAAAGCACTCCATTCCGGTTTTGCTTCGGTCCGTTCTGCTTGCTATTGAGGCCATTGATGGCAGGCCCCTTCAGCCCACACTCGTTACTCACGAAACCACTCCGTCATCCATGGCTGTTGGGGTTCTCCATTTTGAAACCCTCCAGTTCCAGGTGATAAATTCTCCGCATTTTGCAGTTGTTCTGGGTTAATCCCTGGCTCCAAAAGCACAACCCCAGTCTCGACTGGCGCAGGTCCGAAATTTTGTTGTGGTCTCCGCAATGTATTTCCACTTGTCTTCGGAAACCAATTAAAGTCTTGTGCACTTCTTCGGTATCTCAATTTCCAGAGGAGTACCGAGAGTTCCTTTACCATTTTTGCAATTTACGTTGCCTCCTCACCGGTCTTACGATTGTGCCATAGACCGGCAACCCGGAGCCATTCCTCCTCGGGGCTGGGTTTACCCTCTGTCGGTTGCAGAGAATTGTGCTATGGAGGAGTATGTTGCCAATGCTCTGTCGTGGGGGATCATCCGCAAATCCTGCTCTCCTGCAGGGGCTGGCTTCTTCTTTGTGAAGAAAAAGGGTGGAGAGTTAAGACCATGCATTGATTATAGGGGTCTTAATCATCTTACCATTAAGAATGCTTACCCTATTCTGCTCATTACAGAACTCTTTGACCGCCTCAAGGGAGCTACAGTCGTTTCTAAACTTGATTCGAGAGGAGCGTACAATCTCGTTAGGATCAAAGAGGGCCACGAATGGAAAACAGCATTTAACACCAGGAGAGGGGCATTATGAGTATCTTGTAATGCTCTTTGGCCTATGTAATGTTCCTGCTGTTTTCCAGGAATTTATTAAGGATGTCCTACGAGATATGTTGCAACAGTGTGTTGTGGTGTATTTAGACGATATCCTTATACACTCACCCACACTTGAGGCTCATTGTTCTGATGTTACACGGGTTCTTCAGAGACTACGTGAGAACGGCCTGTTTTGTAAACTTGAGAAATGTGAGTTCCATCAGACTCAAGTAACCTTCCTAGGTTATGTTATCTCCATTGCAGGGTTCTCCATGGATCCTGACAGGTTGTCTGCAGTTCTGCAATGGCCTCGCCCAGTTATTCTTTGGTCTATTCAACGTTTTTTGGGTTTCACCAATTACTATAGAAAGTTTATTAAAAACTTTTCTTCCTTGGTCGAACCTATAGCAGACATGACTCGTAAAGAGAATGATTCACTACATTGGTCACCTACTGCCATTAAGGCCTTTGATAGTCTTAAGACTGCCTTTGCTGCCGCTCCAGTTCTGGCTCATCCTAACCCTTTCCTGCCTTTCGTTCTTGAGGTCGATGCGTCTGAGACTGGAATAGGTGCCCTCTTGTCTCAACGTCCTACGCCTGATGGTTCCATGCATCTGTGCGGTTTCTTCTCTAAGAAATTGTCTCCAGCGGAGTGCAATTATGAAATTGGCGACAGGGAATTACTGGCCATAATTTTGGCACTCAAGGAATGGAGGCATCTTCTCTATGGTACTAGCGTACCAGTGCTTATTCTTACTGACCACAAGAATTTAACTTATCTATCTGAAGCAAAACTTTTGTCGCCCAACAGGCCAGATGGGCGTTATTTTTGTCTCGGTTTAATTATGTGGTCTCTTACCTGCCTGGTAGTAAGAATGTTAGGGCTGATGCCCTCTCTCAACAATTTTCGCCTCTGTCCAAGGAGGAGTCTGTACCTACTCCAGTTATACCTCCTGACCATATTTTGGCTACCATACGTACTAATTTAACTTCTCCCTTGGGGAGGAGATCGTGGCTGCACAAACCAATGCATCTCCTGAGAAACCTAGTGGTAAGTGTTTTGTTCCTGAGAATCTTCAAACTAAACTTTTGAACACTTACCACTATCCTAAAGTCGCAGGTCACCCAGGCAAGAACCAAATTATTTGGTCTGTCACTTGACAATTCTGGAGGCCAGGTTTTCATTCTGATGTTGCTGTGTGTGTTGCCTCCTGCTCAGTTTGTGCACAGAATAAGACTCCTCAATATCTTCCTGTGGGTCTTCTTCAACCTATTGCTAATGTTGAGCATCCTTGGACACATCTTTCCATGGGCTTCATTGTCGAGCTCCCTGTTTCCAAAGGCAATACTGTTATCCTTATGGTGGTTGACCGTTTTTCTAAAATGTCACATTGCATTCCCTTGAAGAAGCTGCCTACCGCTCAGGAGCTTGCTTCAATTTTTGCCCGGGAGATCTTCTGTTTACATGGGTTAATGAAGAAGATAGTGTCAG
Source organism: Bombina bombina (assembly GCF_027579735.1). Lineage (NCBI taxonomy): Eukaryota > Metazoa > Chordata > Amphibia > Anura > Bombinatoridae > Bombina > Bombina bombina. The sequence continues at coordinate 423,826,810 of NC_069502.1, read as the reverse complement.
ACCGGGGTAGCCAATTTGTCTCCAGATTTTGGCGTTCCTTTTGTGCTCAAATGGGGATCCAGCTTTCCTTCTACTAAACATATCGCCCTCAATTCAATGGGGCTGCAGAATGGTGTAATCAAGCTCTGGAACAGTTCCTCCATTGCTATGTCTCAGATCACCAAAATAATTGGTCTGAACTGTTACCTTGGGCAGAGATTGCTCATAATAGTGCTATTAATGCTTCCTCCAAGTTATCCCCGTTCATGGCGAATTTTGGGTTTCAACCATCCTTGTTGCCCGATTCATTCATGTCTCAGGGTATTCCAGCTTTGGAGGAGCATCTCCGGCAACTCCGTTCCACGTGGGTGCAGATTCAGGATTGCCTTCATTGTTCTACGCAGCGCCAAAAGTTCCAGGCTAATCGTAGGCGTCTTCCCGTGCCTTCCTACCAGGTTGGTGACAGGGTTTGGCTGTCCTCCCGCAACTTGAACCTTTGTGTGCCTTCCAATAAACTGGCTCCCTGTTATGTTGGTCCTTTTCATGTTTTTCATGTCTCCCTCTTGAAACCATTGGTTTGTAATCGGTTTACCACTGTGTTGCCTCGTCTCTGTCCTATCTTTGTTGACAACCATGAAGAATATGAGGTCAGCAGCATTATTGACTCTTGTATGTCCAGGGGCCATATACAGTATTTGGTTCACTGGAGGGGTTACGGTCTGGAGGAGCGTTCAGGGGTTCCCTCCTCTGATATTCATTCTCCCACCCTCCTTCGTGCCTTCCATGCCCGTTTCCCCAATAAGACTTTTGTCCTCCCGCAGGGAGGTGTCGTTGAGAGGAGGGTACTGTCAGGGTTTTTTCCTTGTTTTGTTTGCCATATGCTGCTGGCAGCCATTTTACTCACCTCTCTTGCCGACTCTGGTGCATAGTAAGTGATGCTGCTCAATTCCTGCACGCCCTTTTATGGCCAGACTGGTGTACATCATCCATGTGAGACAGGTTGCAGTCTCAGAATTGTGATGTCATCACTTATTATTTAAAGGACCTCTGTTCAGTATACTTTGCCCTTGCGTTGTCTCAGACCTGTTTGTGAGAGTTTCAGTTCCTGTGTATTATCTGGCTGTCTGACTTTCCTCCTGGTTCCTGATCCCTGGCTTGTTCCTGACTCTGCTGTTCTCCTTGTTCCTGATTCTGGCTCAACTGACTACTCGCTTTGGCTCCTGACTAGGCTCGTCTGACTACCAGCTCTGGTTTTGACTCCTGGCTTGTTATTTGACTTGTGGACTTTTTATAATTTTTTGCTATTAATAAAGGTGTGATTATTTTTGCACTTCTCGTCTCAGTCTGATTCCTGGCACCCTGATAAGAATGGACAAAATCATATTCACTGCTGAAAGAACTGAACTCCGTGGAAGCAAACTGCATTCCGTTATCACTCACTAACTCCATTGGTATGCCCCACCAGGTGAACAAGCTCTTGAGACGAGTGATAACGGCTTGACTTGTGATCTCATTCAAGGCTGCAATCTCCAAATACCTGGAATAGTAGTCAATCATGACTAGGTACTTTTTCCCATGCAGTTCGCACTAATCAGCAGGTATTTTCTGCCACAGGCCTGCAGGCAGCGGAGTAGAAATCAAGGGCTCCCTTCTCTGAGTAGGCCAGCGTTCCTGGCAAAAGGCACATTTTGACACATGGCTTGCGATGTTGGAACTGATCCCAGGCCACCATACTGCCATAGTTGCCCTTTCTCTGCACTTTGTAATGCCCAAGTGGCCATCATGAATCCTGGTTAACATCTCCTGCCACATGCTAACAGGAATAACAATGCGGTCCTGGAACAGCACCAACCCGTCCAGTTCTGTGAGCTGCGACCTTTCTGACTGGTAAGAACTTAAAGACATCCAGGCTTCCCGGCTCTCGGGCCAACCTTCTTTTATGTACTTAATAACTTCTTGATGGTCAGTATCTAAATATGTCTCCTTTCTTATTTGCACTAGCTTCTCTGATGAAATGGATTTGAATGCCAGAACTGAATCTACATACACTTTCACATCTGATTCTGTTGAAGATTCTTCAGCAGCAGCCAGCGGGAACCTGGAAAGTGTATCTGCCACTACCAGTTGTTTCCCTGGCACATGCACTGCCTGAACATTGAACCTGAGCAGCCTCATCAGAAGTCTCTGGCATCTTAGGGGTGTTTTGTCAATATCATAGGAGTTGATTAGAGGGACTAGCAGTTTATGGTCAGTCTCCAGACTAAATTTCTCTAAATCCACTAGGTAATGCTGGAAGCACTCACAGGCCCAAACTGTAGCCAGGCACTCTTTCTCAATTTGGGTGTATTTCGACTTAGCAGCCATCAGTGTATGGGAACAGTAGGCAATGGGCTGTAGTTTGTTCTCATTCAACTGCAGGAGGGTGGCCCCTAACCCATAACTTCTCACATCAGCACTAACCACACTCTTTTTAGAAGGGTCGTAGAACCCCAACATTGAGGCAGACCCCAGCAGGGACTTGATCTGCACAAAAGATTCTTCCTGTTAAGGTCCCCAGACCCAGGCAACATCTTTCTTTAACAACTCTGTGATAGGGTGTAGTATTGTGGATAAATCTGGAAGGAACCTGCCCATATAATTCACAAGGCCCAATATTTGTCTCAGCTCATGTACATCAGAAGGACTTTTCATCTGTTCAATAGCAAGGATTTTATCAGGGTCCAGCTTGATGCCATCCCCATTGATAATATGCCCAAAGTTACATAACTCAGCCTTCCTAAAATGGCATTTCTCCTTATTTAATTTCCGCCCGGACTCTCTAATGGTCTGCAGCACACAGCTCAATCGCTGATCATGTTCTTACAATGTAGACCCATACACCAAAATGTCGTTCATGATGATTGCCGTGCCCTCGTGGTCCCTTAGGAGAGAACCTATCTCTTTGAAAGATTTCAGGAACAGAGGATATCCCGAAGGGGAGTCTGCAGAAGCAAAACCGACCTACCAGTGTAATGAAGGTAGTCAGTTTGCGGCACTTTGGATCTAGAGGTATCTGCCAGAAGCCACTGGAAGAATCCAGTGTAGAGAAGATCTTCGCCCCAGCCAATTTCAGAGCTATGTCTTCAAGTGTCAGCAGCACATATCTCTCTCTCTCTCTTCACTGCCTCATTCAGCCTTTTTAATTCTATGCAGATGTGTACCTTCCTGTTTTTCTTTGCAACAGGCACAATGGGGGCACACCAGTCAGTTGCTTCAACAACCTCTTCAATGACTACCATATTCTTCATACGCAGAAGTTCCTTCTCCACTTGAGGCATGAGCAGGAACGAAATTCTACGAGGAGTGGTAATGCTGTATGGGACTGCGTCACCTTTAAGTGATATTCAGACTGGGTTGCAATTCAGTAGGCCCAATTCATCAAACATGTCTTCTGAAATCTCATTTACTCTGGCGACCAGGCCCAAACCACAGGCTGCTTTTCTGCTCAATAAGTTGTTAACACACTGACCTCTAATCACATGTACCCACATGGTGAATTTCCTCTGCTTGTACTCGCAGCTGGAAAGAAATTTCCCCGCACAATCGATGCAGCCACCAGGACTATGAACTTTTGTTGTAACTTTCGCTAGCTGAGGCTGTCAAGGCACTTTTAGAAATGCAAGGGACATAACAGTGATGTCTGCTCCTGTGTCAATCTTAAAGTCAACTTTGGCTCCTATTACAGTAAGAGTAACCCGCCAATCTTCATCTGAACCAGACCGTTCAGCAACGGTCCCTACAAAGGACACTTCTTGACCCTCCTGGTCACTATCCACCTGCATCTCCTTAATGTATTCAGTTTTACACGCCACTTCAAAATTGCTCATTCGGTTAAATTTTCTACTGCTTTTGTCTTTAGCAGGGCATACGACACTCTGATCATGGGTACGGTTACACCGCGTGCAGCAAGCATGCTGCGCCCATCCGCTTCTGGGCCTATCTGTTGCCCTTGTTCTACCCCTCACACTGTGCCTTTCACTAGCAGCTCTCCTGAACTGCTGCACTTCATCCACAATACGCTCGGACCTCAGATCAGCACTTTGCTTTATCACCAGTTCACTCTGGTGGGCCATCCTAATAGCCCCATCCAATGTTAAATCAGCCTCCAACTGTAGCTTCAGTGAGACTTCAGCATCTGCAAATCCTATGACTATTCTGTCTCTGATTTGTTCCTCTTTAGCAACACCAAACTCTCAGTAGTCAGCTAGTTCATACAGGCTGCGCACAAATGACTCCACAGATTCTCCCACATGCTGAGCATGTTTGTAAAAACATGCCCTCTCATGAATCACATTTCTTTTGGGCACAAAGTGAGCACTGAGTTTGTTTATAACTATTTCAAAGTCAAATTCTTCCCGTTCTTGGAAAGTAAAGGCATTGAACACTGGCTCCACATCTTTCCCCATAGAGTATAAAAGAGAATCAACCTGTACTTCACCACTCTCCTTGTCCAGCTTTAAAGCAATCCTGAAGCGTTAAAACCACTGACGCCATGTGGGCCAAGCTGCAGGCTGAGAGAAATCAAAAGGCGCAGGTGGGGTAAACTTTGACATTGTCATTAATCAGGAAACAGAAGCAGAGGCAAGTACTTCTGACACCATTTCTACAGAGCGCCAACTAAACAGACCTCGGCTCTGATAGATTGGTACCTAGTTGCCAATAAAGAGTTAACAATAGATAATGAGGATATATCGGAGCACCAAACAAAGTAGGCTGGGTCAAGGATCAGCACAAAAAATACCAACAATGATACTAAGTGTAGAAGTGTGTAGGGAAAAGATTTTAATAAAATGGATACAATCCTAAAAATTATTGCTAGACGACTTGTTGCATTCCTTAAAAAATAGTAACATTTAAATAAAAACAGTCATTTATCATGGATCCATGTTACAGATAAAAATACAGCATATATGTTTAATACATAAGATCAAATAACTAACGGCTAGATTTAGAGTTTGGCGGCCAAAGGGGTGCGTTAGCTACGCGTGCTTTTTTTCTCCCACACCTTTTAAATACTGCTGGTATTTAGAGTTCACAGAATGGCTGGGTTTTCATTGCGTTAGGCTCCAAAAAGGGAGCGTAGACCATAATTTAACGCAACTGCAACTCTAGATACCAGCGGTGCTTACCGATGCGGCCAGCTTCAAAAACGTGCTCGAGCACGATTCCCCCATAGAAAACAATGGGACAGTTTGAGCTGAAAAAAAACCTAACACCTGCAAAAAAGCCGCGTTCAGCTCCTAACGCAGCCCCATTGTTTTCTATGGGGAAACACTACCTACGTCTGCACCTAACACTCTAACATGTACCCCGAGTCTAAACACCCCTAACCTTACACTTATTAACCCCTAATCTGCCGCCCCCGCTATCGCTGACACCTGCATATTTTTTTTAACCCCTAATCTGCCGCTCCGTAAACCGCCGCTACCTACATTATCCCTGTGTACCCCTAATCTGCTGCCCCTAACACCGCCGACCCCTATATTATATTTATTAACCCCTAATCTGCCCCCCACAACGTCGCCTCCACCTGCCTACACTTATTAACTCCTAATCTGCCAAGCGGACCGCACCGCTACTATAATAAAGTTATTAACCCCTAATCCGCCTCACTCCCGCCTCAATAACCCTATAATAAATAGTATTAACCCCTAATCTGCCCTCCCTAACATCGCCGACACCTAACTTCAATTATTAACCCCTAATCTGCCGACCGAATCTCGCCACTACTGTAATAAATGGATTAACCCCTAAACCTAAGTCTAACCCTAACACTAACACCCCCCTAAGTTAAATATAATTTTTATCTAACTAAATAAATTAACTCTTATTAAATAAATTATTCCTATTTAAAGCTAAATACTTACCTGTAAAATAAACCCTAATATAGCTACAATATAAATTATAATTATATTATAGCTATTTTAGGATTAATATTTATTTTACAGGCAACTTTGTATTTATTTTAACCAGGTACAATAGCTATTAAATAGTTAAGAACTATTTAATAGCTAAAATAGTTAAAATAATTACAAAATTACCTGTAAAATAAATCCTAACCTAAGTTACAATTAAACCTAACACTACACTATCAATAAATTAATTAAATAAACTACCTACAATTATCTACAATTAAACCTAACACTACACTATCAATAAATTAATTAAATACAATATCTACAAATAAATACAATTAAATAAACTAACTAAAGTACAAAAAATAAATAAGAACTAAGTTACAAAAAATAAAAAAATATTTACAAACATTAGAAAAAAATTACAACAATTTTAAACTAATTACACCTACTCTAAGCCCCCTAATAAAATAACAAAGACCCCCAAAATAAAAAAATGCCCTACCCTATTCTAAATTACAAAAGTTCAAAGCTCTTTTACCTTACCAACCCTTAAAAGGGCCCTTTTCGGGGCATGCCCCAAAGAATTCAGCTCTTTTGCCTGTAAAAAAAAACATACAATACCTCCCCCCAACATTACAACCCACCACCCACATACCCCTAATCTAACCCAAACCCCCCTTAAATAAACCTAACACTAAGCCCCTGAAGATCTTCCTACCTTGTCTTCACCATGCCAGGTATCACCAATCGTTCCAGGCTCCGAAATCTTCATCCAAACCCAAGCGGGGGCTAGACATCCATCATCCGACGGCTGAAGAAGTCCAGAAGCGGCTCCAAAGTCTTCATCCTATCCGGGAAGAAGAGTAGATCCGGACCGGCAACCATCTTCTTCCAAGCGGCATCTTCTATCTTCATCCAATGAGGACCGGCTCCATCTTGAAGACCTCCACCGCGGACCCATCTTCTTCTTCCGACGACTTTCCGACGAATGACGGTTCCTTTAAGGGACGTCATCCAAGATGGCGTCCCTCGAATTCCGATTGGCTGATAGGATTCTATCATCCAATCGGAATTAAGGTAGGAAAATTCTGATTGGCTGATGGAATCAGCCAATCAGAATCAAGTTCAATCCGATTGGCTGATCCGATCAGCCAATCAGATTGAGCTCGCATTCTATTGGCTGATCGGAACAGCCAATAGAATGCGAGCTCAATCTGATTGGCTGATTGATTTTTTTGATCTGATGAAAGGGACTTGAGTTCCCTGAAACGTCATCTATTAAAGCTGACTTTTTGTTCACTAAATCCTGAGAGTGCATTATTCTTTGAATATATAGGTGTGTGTATGTATGTATGTATGTATGTATGTATGTGTATATATATATGTATGTGTGTATATATACTCAGAGACATGGCCAAGGTAAGAAAGGCTGAAAGACGACCACCACTGAACAAGACACACAAGCTGAAACGTCAAGACTGGGCCAAGAAATATCTCAAGACTGATTTTTCTAAGGTTTTATGGACTGATGAAATGAGAGTGAGTCTTGATGGGCCAGATGGATGGGCCCGTGGCTGGATTGGTAAAGGGCAGAGAGCTCCAGTCCGACTCAGACGCCAGCAAGGTGGAGGTGGAGTACTGGTTTGGGCTGGTATCATCAGAGATGAGCTTGTGGGGCCTTTTCGGGTTGAGGATGGAGTCAAGCTCAACTCCCAGTCCTACTGTCAGTTTCTGGAAGACACCTTCTTCAAGCAGTGGTACAGGAAGAAGTCTGCATCCTTCAAGAAAAACATGATTTTCATGCAGGACAATGCTCCATCACACGCGTCCAAGTACTCCACAGCGTGGCTGGCAAGAAAGGGTATAAAAGAAGAAAATCTAATGACATGGCCTCCTTGTTCACCTGATCTGAACCCCATTGAGAACCTGTGGTCCATCATCAAATGTGAGATTTACAAGGAGGGAAAACAGTACACCTCTCTGAACAGTGTCTGGGAGGCTGTGGTTGCTGCTGCATGCAATGTTGATGGTGAACAGATCAAAACACTGACAGAATCCATGGATGGCAGGCTTTTGAGTGTCCTTGCAAAGAAAGGTGGCTATATTGGTCACTGATTTGTTTTTGTTTTGTTTTTGAATGTCAGAAATGTATATTTGTGAATGTTGAGATGTTATATTGGTTTCACTGGTAAAAATAAATAATTGAAATGGGTATATATTTGTTTTTTGTTAAGTTGCCTAATAATTATGCACAGTAATAGTCACCTGCACACACAGATATCCCCCTAAAATAGCTATAACTAAAAACAAACTAAAAACTACTTCCAAAACTATTCAGCTTTGATATTAATGAGTTTTTTGGTTTCATGGAGAACATGGTTGTTGTTCAATAATAAAATTAATCCTCAAAAATACAACTTGGCTAATAATTCTGCACTCCCTGTATATATATATATATATATATATATATATATATATATATATATATATATATATATATATATATATATATATATATAGATATAGATATATATAGATATCAAAATAACATTGAGCAATGATATTGCATTGAGCAATGATATTTTTTTAATTGGACTAACTATACAGTTGACAAGATGACAAGCTTTCGGAAGAATGTCTTCCTTTTCCAAGTCTGAAGCAATACTGACCAATTTGATGGAATTTACAGATTATTATTATCTTAAAAAGTGGCGTGGGGGCGGCATGGGGGGGTGGCGTGGGGGGGGCTTTATCGGGGGGTGGCATTATTTTGATCTCGGACCCAGGCAGCACAATGTCTTGAGCCAGCCCTGGTCATGAGATGCAGGACACAGCATAGGAGGTACAATGCTATTTTATTGCAGAGCATACAAGTATGCAGAAGTATGCAGCTTGTACAACACATCTAACTTGGTAACTGCAACATAGATAATCAATCCCCTAAGCCACACCCCCATCCGGTGACGTCACCTCCCCCTCTCATCACAGTTATATTTAGTGTTGCCCCAGGCAAAGGCCTAGTTGAAGTTATGTTCTGAATTATATTTCAATATGTACTTACATATAAAAAAATCATCAAGCACAAAACTCCAACTAGGCCTATGCCTGTGGCAGCAATAAATATTACATATAAAAAGAAATTAAAATATAAATTTAAACAAAAAAAAATAATCTTAAAATATTTTGATTATTTATTAGGTGACCAAATTAAACTACCTAGCTTAAAAAGCACCAAACTCCTAATACTGCAACTAACTGCCAAGTTTTTCTCCCTCTAGCCGATTACAGGTAAGGAGCACAGACGCTAACATTAATTTTTATAATTTAAGATCGGGTTACCATAGCAACCAACTTGTTATGCTGCTATTTTTTTAAAATTTGAAGTCGGTTACAGATGTTAAAGGGACAGTCTAGTCAAAATTAAACTTTGATTATTCAGATATGGGGGCCCATTTATCAAGCTCCGAACGTAGCTTGTGGGCCCGTGTTTCTGGCGAGTCTTCAGCTGCTCCATAACCCTGTCCGCCTGCTCTGATTAGGCGGACAGGAATCGCCGGAATTCATTGACTGACACCTCCCTGCTGGCGGCCGATTGGACGCGAGTCTGCAGGGGGTGATGCTGCACCAGCAGCTCTTGTGAGCTGTTGGTGCAATGTTAAATGTGGAGAGAGTATTGCTCTCCGCATTCAGCGAGGTCTTGCGGACCTGATCCACAAGATGGCACTAGTGTGCAAATTGATAAAAGATTGGACAGGTATAAAAGACACACCTGTACACTATTCAATAGACATGATTAAGAATCTGGAATAGGTTTGAAACGTTGTTGGTTGATGTGATCGACCCTGTAAGAAATTAATAAAGGTCTTTTTAATTTGACTGGAGGCTGGAAAACTACTCACTTGCCCAGTGCCACCACTCATATCTGGTGTAACAGTAGTGTAAATTTAAAAAAAAAAACTTTTTTGACTGTGAAACATCAGTCTGCTTGTGCAATCTAATTGCAGTTGCCTGCCTGCCAGCGTGTGTGCCAGGCCCACAGCGTATACTGTGCACACTTGCCCAGTGCCATCACTCATATCTTGTTTAATAGTAGTGTAAGTGTACATTTAAAAAAAAAAACTTTTTTGACTGTGAAACATCAGTCTGCTTTTTTGTCTCAGGCTTACAGCGTATACTGTGCCCACTTGCCCAGTGCCACTACTCATATCTTGTTTAATAGTAGTGTAAGTGTACATTAAAAAAAAAAAAAAACTTTTTGGCTTGTGAAACATCAGTCTGCTTTTTTTGTGTCAGGCTCACAGCGTATACTGTGCCCACTTTCCCAGTGCCACCACTCATATCTTGTTTAATAGTAGTGTAAGTGTAAAATTTAAAAAAAAAAAAAATTTGGACTGTGAAACATCAGTCTGCTTTTTTGTGTCAGGCTCACAGCGTATACTGTGCCCACTTGCCCAGTGCCACCACTCATATCTTTTTTAATAGTAGTGTAAGTGTACATTTAAAAAAAATGACAGGCAGAGGCAGGCCACCCCGCAGGTGCCGTCCTGGTCGTGGTGCTGTGATTCCCTTTGGCCCTAGAATAATGCCCAGTGTTCAGAGGCCACGTACCATGAACGCGAAAAGTTCTGAGGACATAGTTGACTGGCTAACACAGGACACCCAATCTTCTACAGCTTCCACTCGGAACCTTGATGCACCATCCACCTCCAGCTTAGCATCGTGCACATCTCAAGTTACCACTCACCCGCCTGCCACCACCACCAACACTAGCACCACAGCCGCTTCACTTGATCTGTCAGAGGAGTTATTTACACATCAGTTTGAAGAAATGAGTGATGCGTAACCATCATTGACAGAGGATGTAGATAACAGTGATATGTCTCAGTCAGACAGCATTACAGACATGGACGTACGGTGTGATGATGATGATGTTGTACCCGCTGCTGCTTCCTTTGTTGAGTTGTCAGATACAAGTGAAGCAGTTGATGATGACGATGCGTTCGTGGTTGCCCGCTAGAAGAGAAGAAGAACAGGGGGAAAGTTCAGATGGGGAGACAGAGAGGAGGAGGAGGAGACGAGTTGGAAGCAGAGGGAGGTCATCGCAAGGAGCTAGTGGCTTAGTCAGACAACATGCATCGGCACCCGGGGTCAGCCAGACAGCATGCCAATCAATGCATGCTGTTGCCACCACCAGAATGCCATCATCGCAGAGCTCAGCAGTGTGGCATTTTTTTTTGTGTCTCTGCCTCTGACAACAGCGATACCATTTGAAACCTGTGCCAAAAGAAACTGAGTCGTGGGAAGTCCAACACCCACCTAGGTACAACTGCTTTGTGAAGGCACATGATTGCACATCACAAACGCCTATGGGATCAACACATGACTGAGTACAAGCAGCACACAAACTCAAAGCCGCCATCCTCCTCCTGGTCCAGCATCTTCAGCCACGTCAACCACTGCTGTCCTCCTTGCCCCCTCTCAACCATCCGCCACTCCGTCTCTCTTCCGGAGCAGTTCCTGCTCATCTGCCCATAGTCAGGTGTCTGTCAAGGACATGTTTGAGTGTAAGAAGCCAATGTCACAAAGTCACCCCCTTGCCCGGCTTCTGACAGCTGGCTTGTTTGAACTCTTAGCCCGCCAGCTTTTATCATACAAGCTGGTGGAGTCTGAGGCGTTCAAAAAATTTGTAGCTATTGGGACACCGCAGTGGAAGGTACCCGGCCGAAATTTCTTTGCACAAAAGGCAATCCCCAACCTGTACTCTATTGTGCGAAAGGAAGTAATGGCATGTCTGGCACACAGTGTTGGGGCAAGGGTCCATCTGACCACTGATACCTGCTCTGCAAAGCATGGTCAGGGCAGGTATATCACCTACACTGCACATTGGCACCTAATGACGGCTGCCAAGCATGGAATGCGTGGCTCTGCAGAGGACTTGGTGACACCGCCACGACTTGTAGGCAGGCCTGCTGCCACCTCCTCTACTCCTCCTACTCCATCCTCTTCCATATCCTCCTCGGCTGAGTCCTCTTCTGCTGCTGCGTCTTGCTCCACATCAACGGCACCCCCCAGCTCCCCAGGTACTATTCCACATCCCGGATACGGCAGTGTCACGCCATCTTGGTGTTGACTTGCCTGAAAGCAGAGAGTCACACCGGACCAGCACTCCTGTCCGCCCTGAACGCACAGGTGGATCAGTGGCTGACTCTGCAACAACTGGAGATTGGCAAATTGGTTTCTGACAACGGAAGTAATTTGGTGGCGGCATTGAAATTGGGCAAGTTGACACATGTGCCGTGCATGGCACATGTGTGTAATCTGATCGTACAACGGTTTGTGCATAAGTACCCAGGCTTACAGGACGTTCTGAAGCAGGCCAGGAAGGTGTGTGGCCATTTGAGGCATTCCTACAAGGCCATGGCGCACTTTTCAGATATCCAGCAGCGAAACAACATGCCAGTGAGGCGCTTGATTTGCGACAGCCCGACACGTTGGAATTAAACACTCCTAATGTTCGACCGCCTGCTCCAACAAGAAAAAGCCATTAATGAGTATTTGTATGACCGGGGTGCTAAGACAGCCTCTGCAGAGCTGGGAATTTTTTCCCCACGTTACTGGACGCTCATGCGCAATGCCTGTAGGCTCATGCGTCCTTTTGAGGAGGTGACAAACCTAGTCAGTCACACCGAAGGCACCATCAGCGACATCATACCATTTGTTTTCTTCCTGGAGCGTGCCCTGCGAAGAGTGCTGGATCAGGCCGTAGATGAGCGTGAAGAGGAAGAGTTGTGGTCACCATCACCACCAGAAAAAAACTTATCAGCATTGCTTGCTGGACCAGCGGCAACGCTGGAAGAGGATTGTGAGGAAGAGGAGTCAGAGGAGGAATGTGGCTTTGAGGAGGAGTAGGAAGACCAACTACAACAGGCATCCCAGGGTGCTCGTTGACACCTATCTTGTACCCGTGGTGTTGTACGTGGCTGGGGGGAAGAAGATACCTTCAGTAAGATCACTGAGGATGAGGAACAGGATATGAGTAGCTCGGCATCCAACCTTGTGCAAATGGGGTCTTTCACGCTGTCGTGCCTGTTGAGGGACCCTCGTATAAAAAAGCTGAAGGAGAACGACCTGTACTGGGTGTCCACGCTACTAGACCCCCGGTATAAGCATAAAGTGTCTGAAATGTTACTGAATTACCGCAAGTCGGAAAGGATGCAGCAGTTCCAAAAGAAATTAAAAAGTATGCTTTACACAGCGTATAAGGGTGATGTCACAGCACAACGGGAATCTAACAGGGGAAGAGGTGAAAGTAATCCTCCGATTCCCACGACCACACCGGCAAGGACAGGATGCTTTACAGATGTGTTGTTGATGGAGGACATTTAAGTCCTATGCATCGCCACAGCCCTTCGGGGTCCACCCTCAGAGAACAACTCGACCGACAGGTAGCAGACTACCTCGCCTTAACTGCAGATCTCGACACTCTGAGGAGCGATGAACCCCTTGACTACTGGGTGTGCAGGCTTGACCTGTGGCCTGAGCTATCCCAATTTGCGATAGAACTTCTGGCCTGCCCTGCTTCAAGTGTTCTGTCAGAAAGGACCTTCAGTGCAGCAGGAGGTATTGTCACTGATAAGAGAAGTCGCCTAGGTCAAAAAAGTCTAGATTACCTCACCTTTATTAGGATGAATGAGGGATGGATCCCGAAGGGACTGACATTGGGTGATACATTCGAGTAAAAAAGGCCTGATGAGATGAGCTGCCTTAGGCTAAAAATGGTCCACACGCTGCTGTATTTTATCTTCGAATGGCGGATGACTTGCGTGACTTATCCACCACCAACTAGGGTTCAAGCCGCAATGTTTTAGGGCACTTTCTGCCTGGGAAACAAACATCAATTTTTCAGGCATGTGTACATGCCAAATTTTTCTGGCCTCTGGTGCTGCCCTGTGGCTTCAAAAACCAAACCAAAAAAAAGGCACGTAACAGGGATTAAACTGATAGGAATAGTACTACTTAACACACCACTCATATCTGGTGGCACAGTAGATTGCACGCGCAGTGCCCCAAATTTGAAGTAGGAGGACCGACCAAGCATCTTTTCCCATCTCCCGGTTCCTAAAATCTATGCCATATACACGTCCCCTGATAGGGGACGTAACAGGGATTAAACTGATAAGAATAGTACTACTTAACACACCACTCATATCTGGTGGCACAGTAGATTGCACGCAGTGCTCTGACAAAATGCAGAAGGACATTTGGCAGACGGACATTTGGCAGATGGACATTTGGCCGACAGACAGAAAGCTAAAGAATGTTCCGATTTCGGCCGAGGGCAGATACGTTCCAGAGTGCTCTGTTCTAATCAGAGCTTCGGGCGCCGCAACTGCCTCTGGGAACCTTACCATGGGTCCCAGACCGCACGTCTTGTAATTATCTGTCTGGGAAATTATCTATCTATCAAATCTATCTATTTATCTATCAAATCTATCTATCGTATCTATCAAATGTATCTATTGCATCTATTGATCTATCTATCTAATCTATGTATCTATCTATCAAATCTATCTCGTGGCCGGACTGTTATCTGACAGCCACTTGTGTTTCGGCCAAATGTCCGTCGGCCAAATGTCCATTGGCTAAAAGTCTGGCCACGATTGCAGTGCCCCAAATTTGAAGTAGGAGGACCGACCAAGCATCTTTTTCCATCTCCCGGTTCCTAAAATTCATGCCATATACACGTCCCCTGATAGGGGACGTAACAGGGATTAAACTGATAGGAATAGTACTACTTAACACACCTTATAATAATGCAGAGAGAGGCAACGCAGAGAGAGGAGTCTGAAGAAGAGGAGTCAGAGGAGGAAGGTGGCTTTGAGGAGGTGGAAGACCAAACACAGCAGGCGTCCCAGGGGGCTTGTTGTCACCTTTCGGGGACCCTTGGTGTTGTACGTGGCTGGGTGGAGGAAGAGACCTTCAATGACATCAGTGAGGACAAGGAACGGGACATGGCTAGCTTGGTATCCAACCTTGTGCAAATGGGGAGTTTGCGGTTGTGCAAATGGACTGTTTGCGGTTGTTTGCGGTGCGTTAAACAGGGTGTTCGGTCTGTCACTATGAAGCGGGCGTAACCCTTACACTACCTGATCGATACAACATCATACCTGATGTTTTAAAGCATGTTATTCCAAACAATTTAGGAATGTTAGGTGATTTATGCCCTTTATGGATTAAAACCAGACTCTGCATCAACTATGTAATTTTACGTGGGTGTTAATACCCTTGAAACAACTTTTCCATCACTATTGTGGCCAGAAAGAGTCCCTGTGGGTTTTAAAATTCGCCTGCCTATTGAAGTCAATGGCGGTTCGCCCGTTTCGCCCATTCGCGAACATTTGCGGAAGTTCGCGTTCGCCATTCGCGAACGGAAAATTTTAAGTTTGCGACATCACTAATTATTAGCAGATAAAATAATAAAAATATACAGCATTGTGTTAACTGGCAGCTGGGTAACAGTGCTCTATGTATTATTGGTAGCGAAGGTGAAATAAATTGGTCTGTGTGTTACTGGCACACAGTGCTATTTGGCTATGTGAATGTGTGTGTGTGGCAGTCCCTGAGTGTAACGCTAAAGAGCCCTTTAAGAGAGTCCTGAAATAATATTGGTGTAAAAATTAAATAGCAGCATAGTGCTGGCAGGTTTCCTACCAGCTAAACATTCAAACATTTAAACAAACAATGTCAGCAGGACCAAAATAGGTAAGGTTCTGTAATTCATAGCTACTAATTAAGCAATCATCATCTAAGAAACATACGGCTAGAATACCAAGATTTGCGTTATGGTGCGGTACGGCTATACCGCTGTAAAAATTGGCTATTGCGTGTGGAATGGCAGCTATACCGCAAGCATTTTAGCCTTAACGCAAGCTTCCATTCAGCACTCAACAAATTACGTTTGAGTGCGGGATTTTCCATAACACCGTATTATAGGTTGTTCGGTTCGGCTAAAATGCTCGCGTTACAAGCTATACCGACACGGTCCATTCCATGATCTGAGACCAGTAGTTATGGATTTTGCGAAAAACAAAAATATTTCACAAAACTTATAACTAAAATGTTACAAACACCCATAAATGTTACAAACACCCATAAACTACCTATTAACCACTAAACCACCACCCTCCTGCATTGCAAATACTTTTTTACACCTATTAACCCCTAATCTGCCTACCCACATCGCTGACACTAAAATAAACCTATTAACCCCTAAACCGCAGACCCCCTACATCGCCAACACTAAATAAATCTAGTAACTCCTAAACCGCTGGCCCCCCACATCGCCAACACTATAATAAAGTATTAACCTCTAAACCGCCAACCCCCCACATCGTAACTAATAAACTAAACCTATTAACCCCTAAACTGCCGGACCCCCACATAGTAAAACACTAAATTAAACTATTAACCCCTAAACATAATACCCCCTAACTTTAAATTAAAAGTTACAATATAACTATCTTAAAATAAATAAAAGCTTACCTGTGAAATAAAAAAAACTAAGATTAAACTATAAATTAAAGTAACATAACTATTCTAATAAAATAAAGAAAACTACCAATTAAAAATCCTAAATTACATGATTAAAAAAACACTACGAAAAAAATAGAAAACCTAAATTACAAATTTAAATAAACCTAATACTACGAAAAGATTAAGATAAATTTAATATTACAAAAAATAAAAACGCCAAAATTACGAAAAATAAAAAACACTTAGATTACAAAAATAAAAAACGAAATTATCCAAAATAATAAAAATTACACCTAATCTAATAGCTCTATAAAAACAAAAAAGCTCCCCTAACCTAACAATAAACTACCTGTTTCTGTAACTGTTCAAATCAGCCAAAAGGATTTCAGTAGCTCCTATTGGCTGATTTGAAAATGTCGGGCAATAGGAATGCAAGGTACCCCATATTTAAACGGGTACCTTGCAATCAAGCTTCAGTGTACGGCGGTGACCGTATGAAGAGGATCTTCCACTCTGGATGTTCTTAAGCAGATAAAAACATAATTTATGCTTACCTGATAAATTAATTTATTTCACTTTTGTGAGAGTCCATGATTCATTATTCCTGGGAATTACTTTTTCTGGCCACTAGGAGGAGGCAAAGATTCCCAAACCCCAAGAGCTATATAAAACCCCTCCCCACCCTACAGGTAATCAGTCTGATATATAACCAAGTAAGAAAATAAATAAGAGCAAAAATGGAGCAGGGAAAAAAATAACAGAGCGTAGTCTTGTGGACTCTCAATACCATGAAAGAAAATAATTTATCAGGAAAGCCTAAATAATGTTTTCTTTCATACAGGTGGTGAGTGTCCACAATCCATTACTTGGAAATATTGATAGATGAGCTCTATTTAGAAATGAGAAGAAGAAGGGAACAAGAGTAGACTATCAGGGAGTCAAGTTTGTCACTGGTTGTAGAATGCAATTTGTAAAATCCTTTAAAAGCATTTCTCTTTGTTACCCGCTGATAACATACTAGTGGAACACTGGGAAATCTACTTTCTCCATCACAACTGCCTGCTCCTAAAAATGAATTGGGTTCCTGTTTGAAATGTAAAGACATGTTTAGATGTGGGAGAAGCAGATGCCAACCGTGCGACTATGTTTTGGTAACACATTCCTTTAAGTCAGTGGTTACTGGAGAACGTTATCAGATTCAGTCATGCTTAAACTGTACATTTAACTATGTCATTTATGTACCTTCATGCATTTTGCATAAATTAAAGTATGTAGGGTTGACAACAAGGGATGTCAAATCTAAATTACGTGAGCAGCTTTCCACTATCAATTTTGGTAAATCTAAGACACAATTAGTTCCACATTTTGTGAGACAGCACAATAAATCGGATTCAACATTTAGATGGCAGGCCATTGAGAGAGTAATTTGACCTAATAGAGGAGGTGAACAATTTAAAATGCTCAATAAGAGAGAGATGCATTGGAATTTTTTGTTACAGACTAGTGTGCCGTCTGGTCTTAATTCTGAATTTAATTTAAATAACTATTGGTAATAACATATGATTATAGTGGGGCATAGCTCAAGTGAAGGGTAATAATATATTGCTGCTTTCCCTGATGCTTTCCCTGATGACAGTATGCCATTTGTGCTGATGTCCTGTTGCGGATATGTACTGCACAGAAGACTTTCTCCAGTCCCACAGGGAATAATTGGGACTAAATGTTATTAACAACCATTTTTTTATAGATATTTATTAATCTTAATTAGGTTTTGATAAAGTGAAAAAAGAGGCATAACAAAATCATCACACAAAACACAGTATTATCAGCTCAGGGTACAGAAAGGCTAACAATGGAAATGTTTTTGTTTTTTTTTGTTAATGTAGAATGATATTAAATAGTCCAACATTTCTGTTATCCACCATATGGTTGTTATATGAAGAGATTTGCCTCATCGTCCTGTGCTAGTAGATACTGAAAGATTTTCACTAGGGGCATAACTAATACATGACAATATAAAGCATAATTAAGTATGAGTATTAATTCCTGCTGTTGAAAGGAATACCATTACAACTTTGCCATAATTGTTTCTCAAGAAGGCGAGGAAGAAGGAAAGAAAAAAGAAAGAAAAAGAGTTAGTAGAAATTAGGTGAGTAAGGAGAGTGGAGAGAGAGGTGGTACGCAGAGAAGAGTTTTAGGAAAATAAAGGGTGGCTGGGTTGGAGACTGGTCTGCTATGACTGGGAAGAGAGACCCCATAATGGGGGAATTTGCCATAATTGGAGCGTTAGCTAAGATCAGGTGCAAATGCACCCACCAAAGAATACCAATAGAACTTCATGTCATAAAATATAGGGAGTAAAGTATAAAAACAATGTTAGCACTTCCCTTAAGGTGCTCGCTGCCAGCCCCGGTTCTCCCAAACCGTATACAGAAGACACAAATGTAGCAAGAGTGGCGGTGCTGTATCACTTCCAAGGGACTGAAGCTGATCACGTCCTCTGAGTTTTCTTGCTCTTCTCACCTCCAAAATAAAGGCTCACAATAGTGCAGCAAATTTCAAACAATATGGTGGCACAGTCAAAGCATACTTATAAGATTTCAGTTAAAAGTCAGCCTTTACTGAAAACATCAACAGGACGTCTTCAAATGTATCTTCAAAGTTTTAAAATATAGCTCAATGCATTTCAGCTATTGCAATAGCCTTTCTCAAGAGCAAAAATTTAAGAACAGCTGTCTTACACTGTACTTTCAAAAAAGCACATAAAAAATAAAAAAATACTCAGGAAGATGAAATTAAACCTTTCCGAAAAAAATTATAATAACCAGGTTATGCACATACTAGTATGTCACTTTTATTACTACTACTTCTTCAATCTATTCCAACATTTCCTCATGGGAAACTCTTGCGTTGTAAAAGGGGATTCGTTTATCATAGGTATAGATACACTAAATTAGAAGTAGTTGCTGATTTAACCTAAGCCTCTCCATATTAATATTTCCTCTCCAGTCCCCTCTCCTCTATACCCTCAGATTCACTATCTGCCCATTCTACTGGTAGCTTCCCTTCCTGTATCCATAGAGATAATTTGGAAGACATACTATTTTGTGAGTCTCTTATTGAGTCCCAGTTATTGAAGATATGTGAGTATAGCAGGGAAATCTTGGCCAATGGTGGACTGGTGTCTGGGTTAACCCAGCACAAGGCACCCATTGAGGGAGTTCTCTGGAAATGGGAATCAAAAATGGCCCATGCTTTACTTTCTGTGTTGTAATTTTGATGGCCTGTATGCGTCCCCACCACGATATCGGTTTAATGAAAATCCTTGTTCAATGTAGTGGGAAGAGGGGTGTAATTGTATTCGAAAATTTGATTGAGGGTTGGCGCCAGGGATATGCCCAGGTATTTTATTGGGTTGGAGTTTGAAGGAGTAGAGGTCTTTTAATTATTTAAATCTATCTGCCTCCATGTTTATCTTAAGAATTTCAGACTTTTTTGAATTTATTAAAAAAATTGGAGAAGCTAACAAATTGTTAAAACTCAGACATTAAATGGGGGAGAGAAGTAGCCGGTGAGGTTTAGGTAAACAAGAACATCATCTGCATGAGTACAGAAGTGGAGACAGGGGAAAACTTTTTTTTTTTTAACGAAAAATCAGCCAAACTGAATGACCTGGTGAACGAAAATCAGATTTTATCTGTGCATGTCTACTATTTACCTTATAAAATAGAGTTGACAGAAAGATGGCAAATACTTTTTCCTAACATGTGTGCCTCATCAAAAAACTTTCAGAATCAAATTTGTATTCAACCTGTGACACAAAGTAGCACATTCATGTTATTGATAGGTGTATGCTGTAGAATTCTATGTTTTAAAATAGTAATGCAAATGCTCTGCATGCTTTTTTTCTAAATAGGTTTCAGTGTAAAACCTGTGTGAGCAATTTACCTTTTATATTTTATAAAGGAAGAAATCAACAGAGGTATACAATTAGGGCTAGATTAAAGGGACACTCAATCAAAATGAAACTTTCATTATTCAGATAGAGCATGTAATTTTAAACAACTTTCCAATTTACTTCCATTAACTAAATGTGCACAGTCTTGTTATATTTTAACTTTTTGAGTAACCAGCTCCTAATGAGCATGTGCAAGAATAAGTGTGTATGCATTTGTGAATAGTGATGTCCCGAACTGTTCGCCCGCGAACGGTTCACGGCGAACATAGTATGTTTGCGTTCGTGGCTGTGGGCGAACACATGCGATGTTCGATCCGCCCCCTATGTGTCATCATTGAGGAAACTTTGACCCTGTATGTCACAGCCTTCTGACACATAAGAGCCAATCAACATCAGACACTCCATCACAGACCCTCCCAGCTACTTGGAAGCCGCCATTTTAGACTCATATCGACCTTGCTTTCTTAGTGAGAGGACGTGTTGTTTTTGTGCTGCTGACATTATAGGGAAATAGATAGCTAGGCTAGTGTATTTAGTGTCCACTACAGTCCAGAAGGACTCATCTCATCTCTGTTGCAAGGACAGCACCCCAAAAAGCCCTTTTTAGGGCTATAATTTTTTTTTGTTTGTTTTTTCGTATTTTTATTAGCATTTGCCTGGCTTTCAGCCTGTGTGCGTGAGGCTCACAGCATATGCTGTGATTAGTGCCACCACTGATATCTGCCTAACAACATTAGTTTAAATTTAACCAACAAATTTTTTTAATTATTTTGCTAGTGTAATTTTTATTTTCATTTTCTATCAGGCCTGTGTCACACAGCATATACTCTGGTTCATTGCTCTGTGCCAGCCACCAGTGTTAATATCCGTTTATAACATTATTTTAAATTTTTAAAAAAAAATTAAATAATTTTGCTAGTGTAATCTAATTACATTTTCTATCAGGCCTGTGTCTATCAGGCTCACACAGCATTAATATACTTCATTTTTTTTCCAGTCTTTTGGTTAATTGCTCTGTGCCAGGCAGCCACTACTCATATCTTCTTCACCTTAATTTAAATTTAAAAAAAAAAGTTTACATTTTTTTGATAGTGTAATCTAATATCATTTTCTATCAGGCCTGTGTGTTTTGCTGACAGACAGAGCCTACTGTGTTTACTTGCTGCCCTCCCTAGTCTATGAGCCACGACTCATATGTGTTTAATCTTTTTTTAATTTCCCCCCAAAAGAATTTTTTAAATAATTTGTCTAGTGTAATCTAATAGTATTTTCTATCAGGCATGTGTGTATCTGACTTACAGAGCCTACTATTTTTAATAGCTGCCCTTCCAAGGCTATCAGCCATGACTCATATCTATGTGCTTAACCTTTTTCTTTAAATTCCCCCAAAAAATCTTTAAATCATTATGCTAGTGTAATCTAATTTTATTTTCTATCAGGCATGTGTCTAACTGTCTATCTGACTTACACAGCATACTGTTGTTAATTGCTGCCCTACGTAGCAGCCATCCAGTGCGACCACTCATATGTGCATTGCACTTCTTAACATTATTTTAATATTAAAATATAAAATTTTAAATTATTTTGCTAGTGTAATCTAACTTAATTTTCTATCAGGCCTGTGTTTTTGTCACTTACACAGCATACTGTGTTAAATTGCTGCCCTACCTACCAGCCACGACTCATATCTGCCAGCCTGTGTGCCAGGCCCAACTAGCCAATTAGTGCCACCAATCATAGTTGTTGCCACAGTATTGAAAACATTGTGAATCATCACTTTTTTGACTGTCAATCTGCAGTCTAGTAGTGCCATTGAATTGCAGTTCCCTCCTGCCTGCCAGCCTGTGTGCCAGGCCAAACTAGCCAATTAGTGCCACCAATCCTAGTTGTTGTAACAGTATTGTTAATCTTTAAAATTACAAATTGTTTGCGTGTGATTCATCAGTTTGCTCGTGCCATTGAATTGCACTTTCCTCCTGCCTGCCAGCGTGTTTTCCACGCCCAACTAGCTAATTAGTGGCACCAATCATAATTCTTGTAACAGTATATAAAAAATTTAAAATCATGATTTTTTTTGACTGCAAATATTCAGTCTCCTAGTGCCATTGAATTGCAGTTTCCTCCTGCCTGCCAGCCTGTGTGCCAGGCCCAAACTAGCCAATTAGTGCCACCAATCCTAGTTGTTGTAACAGTATTGTTAATCTTTAAAATTACAAATTGTTCGCTTGTGATTCATCAGTTTGCTCGTGCCATTGAATTGCACTTTCCTCCTGCCTGCCTGCCAGCGTGTTTTCCAGGCCCAACTAGCCAATTAGTGGCACCAATCATAATTCTTGTAACAGTATATAAAAAATTTAAATTCATAATTTTTTTGACTGCAAATATTCAGTCTCCTAGTGCCATTGAATTGCAGTTTCCTCCTGCCTTTCCTCCTGCCTGCCTACCAAAATACAGCCAATGAAGGGCCTATGAAGACTGAGCCAAGGTTGGATTGTAGTATTTTGTTAGGCTAATCATGATGGCCATGTAGACCACCCCCAAGAGGCCTGGAAGTAACAGGGATGAAAGTGCTAAGAATAGTACTAATTGAAACAACTGAGTTAGCCATGGGTGTTAGTCCAAGACCGCTTGGCTTTTTTTTGGGTTTGGGTGCAGCTAATCATGAAGGCCAGATAGACCTGCCACCATTCGGGGTTGTAACAGGTATTAAGCTGCTAAGAACAGTACTACTTAACACAACCTAGTTACCATGGGTCCCAGAGCATATGTTTTGTTATTATATTTTGTAAAGGTAATCATGCAGGCCATATAGACCTCCCCCAATAGGGTGAGTAACAGGTATTGAAATGCTAAGAACAGTACTACTTAACACAAAGTTACCATGAGTCCCAGAGCATATGTCTTATTATTATATTTTTTTAAGTTAATCATGCAGGCCATATAGACCTCCGCCGATAGGGTGAGTAACAGGTATTAAAATGCTAAGAAGAGTACTACTTTACACAACCTAGTTACCATGGGTGTCAGACCGCATGTCTTGTTGTTCTATTTTGTAAGGGTAATCATGCAGACCATATAGACCTCCCCCGATAGGGTGAGTAACAGGTATTAAAATGCTAAGAAGGATATATTGATAGAAAAATGTGTAAATGCGCATAAACAGCACGGGGATGATTATAAATGTATTAACATACTATGTATGAATATAAATTAAAACCTTCCTAAATAGCTGTGAATTATATCCAAAATGATGTACTATGTGCGAATATAATGATTTAGGCAAACCGAATTGGTTTAAATATATTTTCTCTATGTTGGATATAAAGCTGAATTTCGCTATAGTGAACAATACAGACTGAGCATACTATGTATAAATAGCATAGTATGCTCAGTCTGTATTGTTCACTATAGCGAAATTCAGCTTTATATCCAACATAGAGAAAATATATTTAAACCAATTCGGTTTGCCTAAATCATTATATTCGCACATAGTACATCATTTTGGATATAATTCACAGCTATTTAGGAAGGTTTTAATTTATATTCATGCATAGTATGTTAATACATTTATAATCATCCCCGTGCTGTTTATGCGCATTTACACATTTTTCTATCAATATATTCTTTTTACACTGTATTTTGTGGGAACAGAGTAGTGTTTATGCAGGGGTAAGATTTGCGCACCAAAACCTTTTCTCACAATTAAGCCATTAAAATGCTAAGAACAGTACTAATTAACACAAGCTAGTTACCATGGGTCCCACACCGCATGTCTTGTTATACTTTGTCAGAGTAATCATGCAGGCCATATAGACCTCCCTCGACAGGGTTTAACAGGTATTAAAATGCTAAGAACAGTACTACTTAACACAACCTAGTTACCATGGGTCACAGATCCAGAGCAAATGTCTTATTATTATATTTTGTATGGGTAATCATGCAGGCCGTATAGACCTCCCACGATAGGGCGAGTAACAGTATTAAAATGCTAAGAAGAGTAATACTTAACACAAACTAGTTACCATGGGTCCCAGACCGCATGTTTTGTTATTATATTTTGTAAGGGTAATCATGCAGGCCATATAGACCTCCCCTAACAGGTATTAAAATGCTAAGGAAATTACTACTTAACACAACCTAGTTACCATGGGTCCCAGACCGCATGTTTTGTTATTATATTTTGTAAGGGTAATCATGCCGGCCATATAGACCTCCACCAATAGGGTGAGTATGAGTAACAGCTATTAAAATGCTAAGGACATTACTACTTAACACAACATAGTTAACATGGGTCCAAGACCCAGAGCAGATGTCTTATTATTATATTTTGTATGGGTAATCATCCAGGCCGTATAGACCTCCCCAAATAGGGGAAGTTACAGAAATTAAAGTGCTAAGAATGGTACTACTTAAAACACAACCTAGTTAACATGGGTCCCAGACCACATGTCTTATTATTATATTTTTTCAGGGTAATCAGGCAGGCCGTATAGACCTCCCCCGATAGGGGGGGTAACAGGGATTAAAGTGCTAAGAAAAGTACTAATTAACACAAGCTAGTTACCATGGGTCCAACACTGTGTGTCTTGTTGTTATACTTTGTCAGGGTAATCATGCAGCCCATATAGACCTCCCTTGATAGGGGGAGTAACAGGGATTACAGTTCTAAGAATAGTACTACTTAAACACAACCTTGTTACCATGGGTCCCAGACCAGATGTTTTCTTATTATACTTTGTCAGGCTAATCATGCAGGCCATATAGAGCTCCAACAAAAGGGGGGGGGGTGAGAGGGATTCAAGTGATAAGAAAAGTTTTACTTAACACAACAAAATTACCATGGGTCCCAGACCGCGTGTCATGTTGTTATACTTTGTCAGGGTAATCATAACCGCCATATAGACCTCCACCAATAGGGGGAGTTACAGGGCTGAAAGTGCTAAGAAAAGTACTACTTAACACAACCTAGTTACCATGGGTCCAAGACCGCATGTTTAATTATTATACTTTATCAGGGTAATTATATATCTAACAAATCTATCTATTTCTCTTCTTTCGATTCTATCTAACTATCAATCTATGTATATCTATCTATCCGATCGATCTATCTTCTGTCCGGACTGTTTTGAGACAGCCACTTGTGTTTTGGACAAATTTGAAGTAGGAGGACAGACCAATCATCTTCTTCCATCTCCCGGTTCCAAAAATGAAGGCCATATAGACCTCCCCCGATAGGAGGAGTAACAGGTTGTGGTAAAATGTTAATAATAGTACTACTTAACACACCACGGGTCACAGACCGCATGTCTTATTGTTATACTCTGTCAGGGAAATTATATATATTTCAAATCGATTTATTTATCTATCAAATCGATCGAACTATCAAACGTATCGATCAAATGTAGATTGCATCTATTGATCGATGTAATTCGTATCTATAAAATGTATATTACATATTTTGGTTGATGTCATTCGTATCTATAAAATGTATATTGCATCTTTGATTCCATAACATTCGTATCTATCAAATGTATATTGCATCTATTGATCGATGTAATTCGTATCTATCAAATGTATATTGCATCTATTGAGCTATGTACAGTGTATCGATCATATGTATATTGCATCGATTGCAATAAATATACCAAATATCACAAAGAAAAAAAAATGTGAAATAAATGTGATAACAAAAATCATAAAAGGAAAACCAAATAAAGTTCTGAATAAAGGATATGTCTGTGTCCTCTGGATGAGTTTTTCAGCTTGTTAGCATTCCTCAGTGAGATCCCATAAAAAAGGAAACAGAAAATTGCAACATAGTGTGAATCTGTAATGGCACTTTGAGGAAGTAGTTGTTTTGTAACAAATGACTACTCACATTTGTTGGAGCTTTCCACTAAGCTCAAGGATATGCGCACTACCACTTTATACTGATGGGAAAACAGTACACTAGGCAAAACTTGGATACAAATTTATTTTAAAATATATAAAAGCGTCACATAAGCCTTGATAACACCACAATGTAAGGGTACAAAAGCAGATATGCTGTAATAAATGCTTCAAATCGCCAAACTTGCAAAGAGGTAAATGGATCAGCAGGAGTGTGACCGCCGAAACCAGTGCTAGGTAGTTTTAGAATGTTTCACAAACTTATTTTCAATATATGGAACCCCAAATGTAAAATTAAACACATAGTTAGAAACAGTAACCTCAACATCCTATCATAACTTTTCAGCGCAAACACATACAAGTACAATATATGTTTTTAAACATGCCACATGCTAACAAATAAAATCTATTTTTGAAAACATTACGATACAACTAGGTTTATAATAAGGCTAGTAGTTTAATTATGGTCCATAGGACATATAGTCAGTAACATCACTTAAACTAAAAAAGATATAACTAATACCTTCACAATAAGGGGTTAAAAAAAAAAAAAAAAAAAAAAAAAAACACAACAAATACCTACATGTACCATCAGTATAGACACCAATTGCAGGCACAATGTGATTATGTTTTTTGAAGTTTTGCATATATGTGATTATGTTTTTTGAAGTTTTGCATATATGTATAATGCTATAACATTATAATGCATAATTTACCAATTCTGGTTATCCATCTTAACATCTATGCATATATCAACAAAATGTATAAAACTGAAAGAAGCTGAAAAACATACTAGTTGTTTAATGACAAATTACCTAAATGCCAACTTCCAAAATGGAGGATGGAACTACAAACCTGGCAGAAACTCATCAATGGATTGTTTAAAAGGACTCTTGGACATGCGCACAAACATTCCTTGACAAAGCATACCTGCGAAACGTACGTCGGAACTGAACTGTTCTATATTGAGTTTTATCACGTCTCTACACTAGCCAGGACACCTGGGGGCTTAGCGCTACTGTCTTGCTACTAAAGAGGTTTTGGTTTCGGCGGTCACACTCCTGCTGATCCATTTACCTCTTTGCAAGTTTGGCGATTTGAAGCATTTATTACAGCATATCTGCTTTTGTACCCTTACATTGTGGTGTTATCAAGGCTTATGTGACGCTTTTATATATTTTAAAATAAATTTGTATCCAAGTTTTGCCTAGTGTACTGTTTTCCCATCAGTATAAAGTGGGAGTGCGCATATCCTTGAGCTTAGTGGAAAGCTCCAACAAATGTGAGTAGTCATTTGTTACAAAACAACTACTTCCTCAAAGTGCCATTACAGATTCACACTATGTTGCAATTTTCTGTTTCCTTTTTTATGGGATCTCACTGAGGAATGCTAACAAGCTGAAAAACTCATCCAGAGGACACAGACATATCCTTTATTCAGAACTTTATTTGGTTTTCCTTTTATGATTTTTTTTATCACATTTATTTCACATATTGCATCGATTGAGCTATGTAATCTATGTATCTATCTATCAAATCTATCTATCTCGTGGTTGTGCAAGAGGACTGTTTGAGGTTGTTTGCGGTGCGTTACACTTGGAGTTTGCTCTGTCATTGTGAAGCGGCCGTAACCCTTACACTACCTGATAGATACAACATCATAACAGATGTTTTAAAGCACGTTATTGCAAACAATTTGGGAATGTTAGGTGATTTAGGCCCTTTATGGGTTAAAAGCAGACTCTGCATAAACTATTTAATTTTCCATGGGAGTTTTGCCAGGGATCCCCCTCCAGCATGTGACAGTCCAGGTGTTAGTCCCCTTGAAACAAATTTTCCATCACTATTGTGGCCAGAAAGAGTCCTTGTAGGTTTTAAAGTTCGCCTGCCTATTGAATTCAATTCGGTTTTTAAGTTCGCGACATCACTATTTGTGAATGGCTGATGGCTGTCACATGGTACGTGTATGCATTTGTGGTTGGCTGATGGCTGTCACATGGTACAGGGGGAGTGGAAATAGACATAACTTTTAAAATTGTCAGAAAAAAAATCTACTACTCATTTGAATTTCAGACTAAGTGCTATTGTCTTGTTATCTTGCATTTGTTGGTTATGCAAATCTACTGTGTTGACTGGTCCTTTAAAGTGGAGAATATATATATTATAGATATATAGGTATAGACATCTATTTTATATTAACATTATCAGATATAAATAGAAATATATATTTAATAATAAAAATGAAAAAAAAATACCTAAATTATAAAATTCCTAAAATGCAAAATCCCTAAACTTAAAAAACCCTATCGATATGATGTGCTGTGATGTCCCCGTCTTCACTATCTTTTTGCCCCCACCTGTGGGGTTCAAGGGTTGCAAAGCTTGGGGTGGATGCCAGAGGATTGGTGGGGCGCCCCCTTGAAACCCTCAAGCAGAGGCAAAAAGATAGTGAAGATGGAGACATCACAGCACATCGTATCTATAGGGTTCCATCCATTAAAGGGATATGAAACCCAAAAGTTTTCTTTCATGATTCAGACAGAGCATTTGATTTTAAACAACTTTTAATTTAACTTCTATTATCTAATTTGCTTCATTCTCTTGGTATATTTAGTTGAAAAGCATACCTACGTAGGATCATAAGCAGCAATGCATTACTGGGAGCTAGATGCTTATTATTGGCTGCACAATAATGTGCCTTTTGATTGGTTCACCTGATCTATACAACTAGCATCTAGTAGTGCATAGCTTCTTCTTCAGCAAAGGATACCAAGCAAATGAAGCAAATTTGATAATATAAGTAAATAGGAAAAGCTGTTTAAAATCCCATGGTCTACCTGAATCATGAAAAAAAAAAGTTTCATGTCCCTTTAAAGTCTATGGGGAGAAGAAGTTAGGACTGTAGCAATATCCAAAGTCCTGAAGTTAGCATGCATCCGGTTTTGCTTGTGCGCAAACATTTTACTTTCAACTGTTTGTGCATGAGAGAAAGCACTAAATAGTGCACCACTTGGAATCTGGCCCAGTAGGGGAATATGTTGTAGGGGAATATGTTTGCAGTCCAGGAAAGAAAAATGTATTGATAGTTTTCTAAATGGTTTAATGGTGTCCTGAAGACGCACTTTTTGACTGTTTTCAGATGTAAATGCGCAAAAGTTCCACAAGTTATAGAGATTTGAGACTTTGAGGAAAGTAATACTTTTGAATATTCATTACATCAGCTAAAAGCTTGGAATTGCAGAACTTTTCTTTGCTATGTGCATGGACATGAATGATAGCATGTCAGTTTATACTTTATTTTTCAAAGTATAGTTTATTATAATACTGTGTTCTTTCGTCCCTAAGAAAAATCAATTGCTTACAATGTACAATGAAATTAAAATAATAGTTATTAGTCTTTTCTATGATAGACAGGTTCTTGTTGATATATTAAACAGGAGACGATGTGTACTAAATTATAGGCACTATTTAAACCATTTACATATAAATAACTTACAAAAAAATACATTTTCAACTCAGTACTTACAAATGTTATTTGTTTCTAAAATTCAATATCAGTGGCACCTGGTGATTTTTTTATTTAATGGGGGGTTAATGTCTTTTATAACGCTATAAAAAAATGATTAGAATGACTGCACGTCTTACAGAGAGAAACGTTCCTGGTGAAAACATATTTATAGTATTTAAAGTTATGTGTCTCTGTCCTCTGATCTGTTCTTCTGGCAATTGTCTCAGGTTAAATTTGTTTTTGCCTGTCGGTTATTTTATTTGCATATTTTAAAAAAGAGTGTAATAACCTGTTTTTTTCCTTTGGGTTCTATTTAAGTTTTGTGGCTTTAGTTTTGCTGTGAAAAAAAACATGTTTTTCTCAGAAGAATCAAAAACATCACAGTGGTAGAATGTAGTCAGAAAAGTGAACAAACAAACTACAGGGAGTGCAGAATTATTAGGCAAATGAGTATTTTGACCACATCATCCTCTTTATGCATGTTGTCTTACTCCAAGCTGTATAGGCTTGAAAGCCTACTACCAATTAAGCATATTAGGTGATGTGCATCTCTGTAATGAGAAGGGGTGTGGTCTAATGACATCAACACCCTATATCAGGTGTGCATAATTATTAGGCAACTTCCTTTCCTTTGGCAAAATGGGTCAAAAGAAGGACTTGAAAGGCTCAGAAAAGTCAAAAATAGTGAGATATCTTCCAGAAGGATGCAGCACTCTTAAAATTGCAAAGCTTCTGAAGCGTGATCATCGAACAATCAAGCGTTTCATTCAAAATAGTCAACAGGGTCGCAAGAAGCGTGTGGAAAAACCAAGGCGCAAAATAACTGCCCATGAACTGAGAAAAGTCAAGCGTGCAGCTGCCAAGATGCCACTTGCCACCAGTTTGGCCATATTTCAGAGCTGCAACATCACTGGAGTGCCCAAAAGCACAAGGTGTGCAATACTCAGAGACATGGCCAAGGTAAGAAAGGCTGAAAGACGACCACCACTGAACAAGACACACAAGCTGAAACGTCAAGACTGGGCCAAGAAATATCTCAAGACTGATTTTTCTAAGGTTTTATGGACTGATGAAATGAGAGTGAGTCTTGATGGGCCAGATGGATCGGCCCGTGGTTGGATTGGTAAAGGGCAGAGAGCTCCAGTCCGACTCAGATGCCAGCAAGGTGGAGGTGGAGTACTGGTTTGGGCTGGTATCATCAAAGATGAGCTTGTGGGGCCTTTTTGGGTTGAGGATGGAGTCAAGCTCAACTCCCAGTCCTACTGCCAGTTTCTGGAAGACACCTTCTTCAAGCAGTGGTACAGGAAGAAGTCTGCATCCTTCAAGAAAAACATGATTTTCATGCAGGACAATGCTCCATCACACGCGTCCAAGTACTCCACAGCATGGCTGGCAAGAAAGGGTATAAAAGAAGAAAATCTAATGACATGGCCTCCTTGTTCACCTGATCTGAACCCCATTGAGAACCTGTGGTCCATCATCAAATGTGAGATTTACAAGGAGGGAAAACAGTACACCTCTCTGAACAGTGTCTGGGAGGCTGTGGTTGCTGCTGCACGCAATGTTGATGGTGAACAGATCAAAACACTGACAGAATCCATGGATGGCAGGCTTTTGAATGTCCTTGCAAAGAAAGGTGGCTATATTGGTCACTGATTTGTTTTTGTTTTGTTTTTGAATGTCAGAAATGTATATTTGTGAATGGAGATGTTATATTGGTTTCACTGGTAAAAATAAATAATTGAAATGGGTATATATTTGTTTTTTGTTAAGTTGCCTAATAATTATGCACAGTAATAGTCAACTGCACACACAGATATCCCCCTAAAATAGCTATAACTAAAAACAAACTAAAAACTACTTCCAAAACTATTCAGCTTTGATATTAATGATTTTTTTGGGTTCATTGAGAACATGGTTGTTGTTCAATAATAAAATTAATCCTCAAAAATACAACTTGCCTAATAATTCTGCACTCCCTGTAGACGTTTGTCTGAAATCCTTAGTAGCATCTACATAATACTTCAAAGATCTTACAACATCCAAGTTAGGAAAAAGCCTTTCTGAAGCCTTTTCTAGATTAGGAGACAAAGGACAAGATTAAAAGTGGCTCTGTATTTTTTTCCCCCATGATCACGAAAACACCACGAGCGTTAACCTTTTTGCGCTAGTCTGGTTTGTGCTGGCATTACAAGTTCCAAAAAACGTATTTTGCAACAACAACAAAAACCCCTAACACTAACCCCAAAGTTGGTACTCACCAATGATGTCGCTTTATTTAGTTACTTCACAATGTGGGGGAATGGTGGTTTAGTGGTTAATAGTTTATTTAGTTATTTTGCGATGTGGAGGGATGGTGGTTTAGGGGTTAATAATTTATTTACTTTGCGATGTGGTGGGTGGCATTTTGGGGGTTAATAGTTTAGTTATTTTGCAATGTGGGGGATGGCGGTTTAGGGGTTAATAGTTAATTTAGTTACTTTGCGATGCACTTTGTTCAACTTTTTAGTTTTGCAAAACAGTTAACCAAAGCTCTGAGATCACAGTAAGGATTGAAGCGCAAAAGGCAATTTCGCACAGCTTGTAATGTCAGTGCATTGAAAATGGCTCGCGAAAAGGTGATTGAGCTAGCACAAAACCATTTGCATCTCACTTGTAATCTAGCCCAAAGGAGGGACAACAATTTCCCAACTTATATTATCCCAAGACACAGCTCTAGGTAAAAAGTCAAATTTCGTCCTTAAGGTATTGCATAAAAGTACAGACAACTCAGAGACTCTTCAAGCAGAAAAGGTAGCCAAAAAAAAAACTTCCAAGAAAAAAATATCCACCTTATGCATAGGCTCAAATGGAGGATCCTGCAAAACCTGCAATACCAAATTTAGATTCCAAGGAGGATAAAGCCTGAAAAAACTATGAATGTCATGAAGATTAGCAATATTCTTGAAACTGAAAGAGCAAAAATCTGATGTTTCAAAGAACTGGAAGATAACCCCTTATCTAAGCCATCTTGCAAAAAAGGCAAAATTCTAGGAATTCTAAAAGCATACCAGGAAAAACTATGATCTATACTTCAAGAAATAAAAGCCTCCAAGACCTTATGATAAATCTTTCTGGTTACAGGCTTGCGGCTCTGCATCAAAGTCTCAATAACAAAACCAGAAAAACCTCTCTGCCTAAGAACTAAGCATTCAATCTCCATGCCATCAAGCATAAAGACTTGAGATCTGGATGGAAAAACAGACCTTGAGAAAGAAGGAAGGAAGTGGCCATGGTGGGCAACTGGACATCTGAGCCAGATCTGCATAACAAACTGTGCGAGAATTACTGATGCCTCCTCTTGCCTGATCCTCACAATCACTAAGGGTAGAAGAAACAGAGGAGCAAAACAAAATCAAAATGACCATGGAGCCACTAGAGCATCCACAAACTCTGCATGAGGATCCCTGGACCACACATAGTACCTTGAAAGTTTGCGGTTCAACTGAGAGGCCATCAGATCTATCTCTGGGATATCTCAAAGACTATCTGATTGAAAATAAACACATGGAGAGACCACTTTCCTGAATGCAAGGGCTGACAAGTGAAAACATCTGCTTCCCAGTTGTTTACTCCTGGAATATGAAATGCAGAAATCAGACAACAATTGACTTCTGCCCAGGAAAACTAAAAGTGGACAGTGGATTGTGCTTCTTTGCAGAACTACCCCTATTAGGCATAATTGAGAAAACAGACAGACAAGGGAAGTTTAATGTAAAGGAAACTTGAGAGTCGGATTCTGGAAATAGGATCTGGCAGCAGTAATGCCCACTCTAGAACCAGGAACTGGGTTACCCACTCGAGGGATGAAAACTGAAATGCCCACTTGAGGGCCAAGAAATGGAGTGCCCGCTCAAAGGCTGAGGACTGGAGTGTCTACTCAAGAGCCGAGGACTGGAGTGCCCACTTTGAGTACTGAGGACTGGATAGCTCACTTGGGGGCATAGACTGGAGCGCCCACTTTGAGGACCAAAAAAACTGAAGCAGGGTACTGATGCTTGGCAGATGCCCTAGGCAGGGTTAGAGTGCTAAAGCAGGATACCTCTTTTTGTCAGGCACCCTCTGCAGGGCAAGGTACTGAAGAAGAATACAAGTGATAAAAAGGTACCCATTACAGAGCTTGGGTACATGAGCAGGATGCCGGTGGTTGGCAGATGCCCTCTGTAGGGCTAGAGAACTGGAACATGATGCCGGTGTTTGACAGGCTCCCTCTACAGGGCTAGGTACCAAAACCGGATACCGGAGTACCAGGTATGTGACACTGAATATACTGGAAACTGTGACAAGCTGGAAACAAGAGAATAGTCTGAAGACAAGCCGATGGTCAGATACCTAATAGCAGTACAATCAGTCACAAAACACAGGGAGAATATAGAAGAGAAGTCAGAAAACCAACTAAGTTCATTATTCCAGAGAAGCAGCCTGATACTTCATCAAACAAAGGGTAGATCCAAATGAGAGGTCAGGAGACAGGCCAGTTTACAGGAGACAAGAGAACCACCAAACAATAAAAATACAGGCACAGGTCAGAGGCACAGAGTGTATAAACCACAATGTCAGCGGAGGGAGTGGTCTGCAAGGCAGCCTTTTATGGCAGTGCTGATTAGGCAATTATTTGCAGCTTGCAGGAAGTGTAGCTAAAGAGCATAGCCGGTGCAGGCTAAAGGACTTCAGAAACAGCACAAGACAGAGAGCCCAGGTGGCGCATAGACAGAGTCATGGGCATGACAGACCTCCAGACAGCCCACCTAACCTGATATATTTGCATCTGTAGTGATCACAGTCCAAATAGGATGAGCAAAAGAAGCCCCCTGCTTAATAAGCTGATGAGTCAGCCACCCAGACAGATACTGACTTGTTCTGTGATCTAGACAAATCCTTTGAGACAGCTGAATATGATCCCTGTACTATTTCTAAAGCAAACAAAGCTGAAAAGGACTTATGTGAAAATGAACAAATGCAATAGCATCCAATGCTGCAATCAGGAGATCTAACACATCATACAAAGTACAACTGAGGTAAAAAAAAGAAACTGAAGGGTTAGACAAGCTGACACCAGTTTCAACTTTCTTTAACACATTCAACAAAATACGCTGAGTTTACGATATTGCACTTATTTTCTTGTAGTAAATAGTAATACATCTGTCCGTGTCGTCACTTCCCAGATTATAAGTATGATGTTGGTGCAATTCGTGTGTGCCGTGTTTATCCCTTGTCAGTCTATTCAATACAGTAAGCAGAATATGTTTGAGCGTACAATAACACTGTTTGCAGGGTATTTTTACCTTATTCTGCTGATTCCGCTCTGCGGGCTGACACAGAGGATTCTTGCAAGTAGGTAAGAAGACACTCCCCTGTCTCCTGGGAGAAAGATACAATACGAAGCACAAAGTTTGTACCTGCTGCAAAGAAAGAACAATCCGCAAACAGTCATGCAGGTAAAAACTGACTTTATTTAAAGTCACAAACTTGTAAGGGTACATGCAAGCTCGGGAGGGAGCTAGGAACAGATGGGAATGTCCGCCGCGTTTCATGCCCATAGGCACTTCATCAGGTTTCTTTAATCTGTCAAAGAAAGTCCAATGGAAATTGAATCTATCTGAAGTCCCAGAAAAACAACTCTTGGTCTTGTCTGAGCAACCAGGGAACTTTTTAGAAAATTGATCCTGAATTGGTCTGAAAGTTCATTCCTTCTTTGGAACAATGAAGATATTTGAATAAAATGTCCTCACCTGTACCAATAAAGGAACAAGAACAATCACTCCCATAGATTCTAGATCTGAAACTGACTGAAAAAAAGTCCTGAGCCTTCACTGAATTTTTCAGAACATTGGACAGAATAAACCTTCCCCTGGGAGGCCTTGTTCTGAAACCTATTTGGCAACCCTAAGAAACTAAATTTAGAACCCAGGTATCTTTAACAGAATGAAACCAAGCCTTCTGAAAAAAAGAGTCTCTGGATTGGGTGACCATACCTTCATGCAGATTTGAATGAGGAAGTAGATTTTTTGGACTGCTTGGCCTTGTTCCAGTTTGAACAGGGCCTCCATACAGAGCCAGAGGAACCTTGCTTCTGAGAGGAGGAATAAGATTTCTGTGCACTGTTCTCAGGGCCGGCGGTTGTATAAGGCCCTCTAGGCAACTGTCTTAGGGCACCTCAGTATGGGGGCGCACAACCTGCAGCAGCACCACTATAAAAAATTTTTTTCAATTTCCAGTCATATAATATTTTAATATGAGGTCACAGCTGAACAATGATGACTTTATGGTTGTCTGCTATACTCAAAAATGATGTAGCTTGTCACATATTGCAAACTGACA
Source organism: Bombina bombina (assembly GCF_027579735.1). Classification (NCBI taxonomy): domain Eukaryota; kingdom Metazoa; phylum Chordata; class Amphibia; order Anura; family Bombinatoridae; genus Bombina; species Bombina bombina. Next base: position 423,790,686 of record NC_069502.1, on the reverse strand, counting down.
GAGGGAATAAGAAACCTAATTATGTAGTTTATTATATATTTTTTTCATATTTGAAACAAGTTTAGTTATATGTAGGTATAAACTGGATAACCAATCAATTTATTACATAAACAACTGTTTTTATGTCCCTAAAATCATTTTATGTCTTATAATATTTACATATGAGATCAGCAAGTTGGTGGCACATAAGTTAAAGTTAAAATATGAAAAACACTTTACTGCGAAGAAGAAAGAAGGTAGGGAGGCAGAACTGTGCACATTCAATATTTCATTTTAAGTGCTGTTAGCCTTAGGCTTGATGTTCCAGCAACCACTAGCTGGTTTGTGATGCAGAACTACCACTGGTTGATTTTTTATGCAGCAGTACCAATCCACTGTTTGATTTGCTCTACAGAGCTACCACTGTTTGTTTTGCTCTACAGAGCTACCACTGTTTGATTTGTTATGCAGCAGTACCAATCCACTGTTTGATTTGTTATACAGAACTACTACTGTTTGATTTGTTATAGAGAGCTACCACACACACACACACACACACATATATACATACAAACACATATCCACATACACATTCACACATATACACAGATAGACAGACAGAAAAATGCACATAAACACAGAAGCACACATACAGGCATGCATGCACACACAGACATACATACACTACTCACACACTGACACACACACAAACTGCACATCTCTGAAACAGTTTGTCAAATATTAGCAAATGAATGCTAGGTAATCAGGTCAGTGTGGGGGGAGCAGCAAAATATATCTTTGTCTGTGCGGCCAAAAATCCTAGCACCAGCCCTGTCTGTTCTGACGAAAGGGAAGAAAATGATTAGAAGCTTTAGAATTACCTTTGTACTTCTTGTCCTGATGAAGAAAACCTCCAATCACAGTAGAGATAATATAACCCAAACCAAAACCAAACAACATATTTCCCTGAGAAGAGAGAGATAAACGCCTGGATTTAGAAACCATAACAGCAGACCAAGACTTTAACCATACAGCCCTTCGAGAAAGTACTGCCAAAGACATACTTTTAGAATTAATCTTAATAATGTCAAAAATAGCATCACAAATGAAAGCAGTAGCAAATTTAAGAATTTCCAAAAGGTTCAGAAAAATCTTCTCTAGCAGAATCATCAGAAAACTGTCCATAAACATTATGTAACCAAATGGAAGAAGCTGCCACAACCGCAATAGAGACTGCTTTTCTAAAAAGCCCCCCTATGGAAGGATTCTATTTAAAGGGTCTTTCAAGGAAGAGCAATCTTTCAAAGGAATAATAGTATGCTTAGCCAAAGTAGAAATGGCCCCATCCACTTTTCGAACAGTTTCCCAAAGTTCTATATTAGAAGCCAGTAAAGTATATATTTTCTTAAACCTTGCAGAAGGTTTAAAAGGAATACCTGGCTTAGCCCATTCCCTGGAGACTATCTCAGAGACAGCATTAGGGACAGGAAAAGCTCAGGAGATTTAACCATAGGCTTAAAAATTAAATCGAAACACCTCAGCTACCTTAGGATCTATAACCTCTAAAGTAAGCAAAATCTCCTTTAAAAGTGAACAAATATGTTCAACTTTAAACAAAAAAGGGTATGACTCTAATTCATAAACAGAGGTAGACCGCTGAACTTTAGAGAAAATGGTCTCTCTATGAGGGAACAGAAACATTAACCTCAGCAGGCTTAGAGCTAGTAGAAGGTAAATTATCAACTGATCTTTTACGCTTACTTGAAGATGGCATAGCTGCCAACATTTCAGACACTGTAGAGCTAATTAAATTTTTAACTCCAGGAGCAAAATCTGAAGAACTCCCCTGTAAGAAACAAACAGAAGGAGCAGTAACACCTTTAGAAGCAAGAGCAGCATTAGACTGGTCAGAATACATTAAAACATTAAGGTATCTGTTGCAAAAATGTGCTGGAGGTATCACCTCAGCCTGTTTACAATAAACACATTTAACACTGATAGGAAAATGTTCAGTGGACCCAGCTTTTAAAGTAGATTTAGAGACAGAAGGCTCCAAAACATCAGAAGTTGTGTGCATACATATAGACATATAGTGGTATTCCCATAAATAGAGCTCTCGAAGTAAGGGGGAAAATGTACCCCCTCCAGAAGTAGCTCTTAAAACTTACAAGGCCAAAGCAATAAACCGATACTGAAAAAAAAGAGGATAGCACACCAGGACCTTCAACATCAAGATAGTGCACTAAGCAAAGAGGAAGTGTGCGCACAACCCATTGTAAGATAAGAGAAAAAGCTCTTTAGGATCATTAAAGGCATTTTTGTCGATTGGAAGGTCAACTAAATCTGGAAAATAGGTCTAGGAGATCTAACATACACATACTGATGGATAGAGATCTAAGAGCTCATAACAAACTTCCTAAATCAGCGACAGCCAGAGATGTCATAGTTAAATTTAATTATTAGCATATTAGGGAGCAACTTTTGCAAGAAGCTGTGGCAATCAGAGATATGATCCCCTGCTCCAGTTGGTTACTAGACTAACCATTCTGTGTGCAGATTGAAAATTGGTAATCCAACCCTCTGCAAGTATAACTCTGCAAATAGCATGGATTTTTAAGTCTACTTTTGCCAACAAGCCTTCATAGGAAGTTTTAAAATCCCTTGATCACTCTGTGATTGGTTATTTTGTAAAAAAAAAAAGACCCTGGTATTCATAGTCCTTTCCTGATTTTCTTGTTACATTTTTTTTTTTGTTTATTGGATAAGGCCTCTGCCTTAAACCCTACCTGCACCATGCACAGTTTGGTTGTGCTCTTCTGGTTCTGACTTCAGCCTGTTCCTAACAATCACCTGCAGATCATCTCCTGCTACATTGGTCCCAGCAATCAAAGTACCTAATTTATTACTTTATATCATAACAAAGCAAAAATGGATCCAGCTGCTTTAAGACTTATACAACAGGGTAGGTGCCTGTAGAAAACATTAGGCTAGATTTAGAGTTCTGCGTTAGGGTTAAAAAGCAGCGTTAAGGGGTCCTAACGCTGCTTTTTAACACCCACTGGTATTTAGAGTCAGGCAGGAAAGGGTTTACCGCTCACTTTCTTTCCGCGACTCGAGGCTACTGCAAATCCCCTTACGTCAATTGCGTATCCTATCTTTTCTATGGGATTTGCCTAACGCCGGTATTACGAGTCTTGGAAGAAGTGAGCTGTACATTCTTACACGTATATATTTAGGAAGTCAAGAACATATAAACATTTCAATGCGGCTGAATTAAAAAATTATACAAGCATAAATCCTTGGTCCCCAAAGGATTCAATTACAAATATATACTATTTTAAATCCTCATTTGTTGTGATATTCAACATTTGGGGTACAGACACATTAAAACAAAAAAAAAAACCTACAGAAATGCCATAGAGAAAAAATTGAAAAAAAGAAAAATACCAAATAAAGTGAGGCTGCGGAAAAGCAAAAACATAAAAATAATAAAGAGTCTCTATCAGGGCTCAGTCAGGTTTGCCTCCAGTGTGGCAGCGTAAGGGGGGGAGAGTACTGGAGAGATGGGACTACTATGTCTTAAGAGGAACTTCTATCTAAGGTTACTCCAGGCATTCGGTAGTTCATTGTTGGCTATCCAGGTTTTAACTATATTGGATTTAATTAATGGTTTAATAATTTGACATTGAATATTTACTGTCTGGGCTTCTATTCATTTTAGCCACTTATAAAAGAACTTTTTAAAAGATTTCTCCACATCCAAGCATATGTCAAATTGTTCCAAAATCATTTGGTTCATCATCTCTCTTACAAATTGTGTAATGCTAGGTGCTTGTGATGATTTCCATTTAGCTAGTATCAATGCTCTACCTTGGAAAATTGCTGTATTAATTAGATTAGGGTTCTCACGCCTATCTGTACTCTGATATAAGAAGAGCACCATTTTGTTGTTTATTTGTAGTTTATGGTCTAGCATCTTATTTAACCAGAATTGTATTTTGTGCCAAAACTGCCTAATTTTTGGGCAAGAACATAGGCAATGTTCTAAATCTGCTTCTTTGGCTCCACATTTGTAGCAAACTATCTCCGTATCCCTATACCACCTTGCTATTTTGTTAGGAGTAATATACAGGGAGTGCAGAATTATTAGGCAAATGAGTATTTTGACCACATCATCCTCTTTATGCATGTTGTCTTACTCCAAGCTGTATAGGCTCGAAAGCCTACTACCAATTAAGCATATTAGGTGATGTGCATCTCTGTAATGAGAAGGGGTGTGGTCTAATGACATCAACACCCTATATCAGGTGTGCATAATTATTAGGCAACTTCCTTTCCTTTGGCAAAATGGGTCAAAAGAAGGACTTGAAAGGCTCAGAAAAGTAAAAAATAGTGAGATATCTTGCAGAGGGATGCAGCACTCTTAAAATTGCAAAGCTTCTGAAGCGTGATCATCGAACAATCAAGCGTTTCATTCAAAATAGTCAACAGGTTCGCAAGAAACGTGTGGAAAAACCAAGGCGCAAAATAACTGCCCATGAACTGAGAAAAGTCAAGCATGCAGCTGCCAAGATGCCACTTGCCACCAGCTTGGCCATATTTCAGAGCTGCAACATCACTGGAGTGCCCAAAAGCACAAGGTGTGCAATACTCAGAGACATGGCCAAGGTAAGAAAGGCTGAAAGACGACCACCACTGAACAAGACACACAAGCTGAAACGTCAAGACTGGGCCAAGAAATATCTCAAGACTGATTTTTCTAAGGTTTTATGGACTGATTAAATGAGAGTGAGTCTTGATGGGCCAGATGGATGGGCCCGTGGCTGGATTGGTAAAGGGCAGAGAGCTTCAGTCCGACGCAGACGCCAGCAAGGTGGAGGTGGAGTACTGGTTTGGGCTGGTATCATCAAAGATGAGCTTGTGGGGCCTTTTCGGGTTGAGGATGCAGTCAAGCTCAACTCCCAGTCCTACTGCCAGTTTGTGGAAGACACCTTCTTCAAGCAGTGGTACAGGAAGAAGTCTGCATCCTTCAAGAAAAACATGATTTTCATGCAGGACAATGCTCCATCACACGCGTCCAAGTACTCCACAGCGTGGCTGGCAAGAAAGGGTATAAAAGAAGAAAATCTAATGACATGGCCTCCTTGTTCACCTGATCTGAACCCCATTGAGAACCTGTGGTCCATCATCAAATGTGAGATTTACAAGGAGGGAAAACAGTACACCTCTCTGAACAGTGTCTGGGAGGCTGTGGTTGCTGCTGCACGCAATGTTGATGGTGAACAGATCAAAACACTGACAGAATCCATGGATGGCAGGCTTTTGAATGTCCTTGCAAAGAAAGGTAGCTATATTGGTCACTGATTTGTTTTTGTTTTGTTTTTGAATGTCAGAAATGTATATTTGTGAATGTTGAGATGTTATATTGGTTTCACTGGTAAAAATAAATCATTGAAATGGGTATATATTTGTTTTTTGTTAAGTTGCCTAATAATTATGCACAGTAATAGTCACCTGCACACACAGATATCCCCCTAAAATAGCTATAACTAAAAACAAACTAAAAACTACTTCCAAAACTATTCAGCTTTGATATTAATGAGTTTTTTGGGTTCATTGAGAACATGGTTGTTGTTCAATAATAAAATTAATCCTCAAAAATACAACTTGCCTAATAATTCTGCACTCCCTGTATAGTTGGTTGATTATTTTGAAATGTGACTCTCTCCAAGTAGTTGTCTTAGTTACCTTAAATGCTGTCCTAAAACTGCTAATTCAGCCCTTGAAAGCATAATATGTGCTCTCCTCCATTTGCTCTTAACTATCTGTAGGTGTTTGTCTATGTTATGCTCCATTTGGAGATTATATATCGTACTAATTGCATACTTCTTTTGTACAAACACTCTAATGACTATGTCTAGCCCTCCTAATGACCATACATTCCCATACCTAGCTTGTAGTTTATTATATAAATGTCTAATTTGAAGGTATGCGAAGAAATCTGTATTCGGTAACAGATATTCCCTTCTTAGTTCCTCAAAGGATTTAATTGTGTGGGTTATATTATCCTCGAGATGTACTATGTTAGTAATACCCTTCCTACGCCATCTGTGGAATACTCCAGTTTTACTACAACCTGGTTTAAAGTTAGGGTTCCCTAAAATCGGTAAATATCTGGATACACACATATTTACTCCTATCAATTTACCAAGTTTGTGCCAAGCCACTATGATATTATTAAACGTCATCAGCTGCGAAATCTCTTTTGGGATGTTTTTTATCTCTCAGTGTAAAAGTGCTTTAAGTGTATAGGGTGCACACAATGTGCCACACATATCTGCTTCTAGGGCTCCATATGTGACATAATCCCCCTCAATAATCCAATCTACAGCATATTTCGCCAGTGCGGATATATTATATAGTTGGAGATTAGGCAATGATAACCCCCCAGCTTTAAGCGGGATCGTTAGTATTTCTGCCGAGCATCTAATTTTCCCCCCCGCCCATACAAAGGTATTACACATCCTATTAAATCTAACATAGTCTTTCTGTTTTATTATAAAAGGAATATTCTGCAAAATATATAATATACGCAGGAAGATTATTGATTTAATTAACATCACTCTGTAAAAGATGGAGAGCTCTGCCTTTCAATATTTCAGCCAGTCTGCTACACATTTATCCAGGCATAGTGTAATGTTTTTATCATACCATTGTTTCGGATTTTTAGTAATAGTTAAGCCTAGATATTTAATCTGGTCTACTTCTCTGAAGGGGCATCCTTTATGTTTCTGATTTCTGCCTTGCAGCCACATAATCTCTAATTTATCTACATTGACTTTATAGCCAGAAAATGAGCTAAATTGTTTTATAATCTCTAGAATTTGCTTAATACTCTTTGAAGTATTGGAGAGAAATAGTAGTAAATCGTCAGCAAACAAAGATAGTACTACATTGTGCTGATGGATTTTAATACCTTCTAGTTCCTTTCTTAGCCTAATAGCTAGTGGCTCTATTGACAAGTTAAAAAGCATCAGTGATAATGGGCAGCCTTGTCTTGTACCTTTTTTGAGCACAATGTCAGATGTAACTTCATTGTTAATAATTAAGTTGGACTTCGGATCTCTGTAGAGTAATTTTATGAAGGATTTAATATTCCCTTGCACCCCAAAATTATCTAATGTTGTAAATAAGTGATCCCATGTAATGGCATCGAAAGCTTTTTCAGCATCTATCGCCAATACCGCTAAATCTGGACTATCTTTGTTTATATTTTGTTTAGCATCTTGGCAGCATTGATCTAACGTGATAAGTACCTTACGGATGTTCTTAGCTGGATTGCACCCAGTCATGAAACCTACTTGGTCTATATGTATCACTTTATGAAGAATCCTCTTAAATCTGTTTGCTATGATATTAGTCAGTATCTTGTAGTCATTGTTTAACAATGATATTGGTCTATAGGATCCTGGGTCTTCTGGGTCTCTACCTTTTTTCAGAATTAGTGTAATGGAGGATGCCGTAAAATATTTAGAATGCATTTCCCCTTTTAAAAAGTAACTATTGTATAAATTAGTAAGGGTAGGTATAAATTCACTGCCTAACATTATATAAAATTCAGCCTGGAGCATTTCAGGTCCCGCTGCCTTATTGCTTTTTATGTGATTTATAATTTGGGCTACTTCTTCTTCCATTATAGGTGAATTTAAACTGTCTAAATCTGTCTCTTCAAATTTTCTGGTTTCTATTTGATCCCAAAATTCTGTTTCTGGTATCTATCCATTGAGGTGTTTGTATATAGCTCTTTAAAATATTTAAACATTGCCTGCTTTACTCCATCAATCGTATCTGTTCTATCTGCACCTATTTTAATGGCAGATATATAATTCCTTAGCCTCTGTGATTTAATTAGACTGGCTATGTACTTAGCGGATCTTCCGTATATTCCTCTATATCTGGCTCTGTCTTTTATATCCTGTTGTATAGGAATTTGTTTTGCAAATACATATTTCTCTTGTTTACTGTTTTGATATTTGAGCCATGTCTGTGGATTTGAATTAGTTATATAGGCTCTATATGCATTTTTAAGTTGGTTATTCAGTTGGCACTCACGCTCTCTATTTCTCTTCTTCCATTTACACAAGTATGCTTTAATGGCCCCTCTAATGACTGCTTTGGCTGTTTCCCAATATATCTCCCATTTACCTATGTATCCACTATTGTGATGTTTGTATTCCTTCCATTTTTCTATAATATGATTCTTAAAGTGTATGTTATGCGATAAGTATCTGGGATATCTAAGTCTGCCGTCACCCCCCTAACTTGCACCGCGTTCTGGATCTCTAATGATATAATGGCATGGTCTGAGATACATATCTCTTTAATATCTGCTTTCATATTCAGGCCTTACATATTCTCTGAACTTAAAAAAAGATCAATTCTTGATAGAGTCTTAAATGTTTTTGATACACAAGAGAACGTGCGTACATCTGGATTTTGATTTCTCAATACATCATGCAGTCTAAGTCCTTTCATAAAGTTCTTCAGAATTCTATTTTCTTTTTTAATATTCTTAACTTGACTGCATTTAAGCCTATCTACTGGGGGTACTGGTGTCAAATTAAAATCCCCACCTACAATGATATTCTTCCCTATATATTTTATGTTTATTATTCAGCCTCTCCCAGAACTCCTCATCCATTTTGTTTGGGCCATATACATTACATATCAACACATCCAAATTATCTATTTGTATATCTAAAATTATATATCTCGCCAGAGTATCTATTTCTTGATTTATCATTTTATATTTGCTATTCTTATTGAAGAGTATCGCTAATCCCTTTTTCCTACCACAATACGGTGACGCTACTACTTCCCCTACCCATTTACTCTTTAGTTTCTCAGCTTCCATAGGTTTTAAATGTGTCTCTTGTAATAGAGCCACACTAGGCTTAAATTGTCCTAATCGTTTTAATATTAATTTTATTTTTATAGGCGATGTGATTCCGCCTATGTTCCAAGATAGAAAATTAATCTTCTCTGACATTCTATTTTTTTGGGTAAAAAATCTTCTAACTTAAGAGTAACACTGTCTGCTATTATGCCACATTCCCGTCTCTCTCCCCCCTCTGCCACACCAGGCGGCCTTCCCCGACATACACCCAATATAGACTGATTAAAAAAAATTCTGCATAAAATTCCACAATGCTGTGTAATATTATAAAAAAACATTTAGGGGCGGAGCTAGCCATGGAGGAGACAGGACGTGCTTTACAGGAGCTCCTCAAATGGCCCTATATTTTTGTCTGCTAACCAAAATAAACCTTAACATAGATGTGAAGTTTTGGTAGGAAACCCATCTGGGTAGATTTGGGACTAACCTGGAAATATCTGGTGGGTCATAGCCCCTAACTTATGGTCTTTCATGTGGCCACGTGTGCGCCGATGTGTCTCACAAAGTATCATGGCCTTAGCTTTTTGAATCCCTTGACAGACTTGAAAACTATGGCACTGTGGGCAATTGGAAGAGCCCTACACTACCTACCAGCATCAGGGATAGGACAATGTGGAGCATAAGTTGGAGTACCCGAAAACAGGGCGCAGTGATTTGTGCACCTGGGGTGAAGCAGAGGATAACTGCAGCACGGGTGGTATTCCCGACCACCGGAACCCCTTGGGGGTTACATCGGCCCAGGCCGGATCGCCGGCCATAAAGGTCTGCGGATCTCTTCTCCAGGTCCTACAGGATGGCTGCTTTTACACACCGGAGCTGCATGGCATACATAGAAGATTGCGGAATGTCTTTGCCCAGCCTGTTATGGGAACGGACAGAACTTTCGCTGATAATACACCCTTGGCTGAGGTCCCCATGCAGCACAACATAGAGCGCAGTAAAACCACTAATGTTCACCTGGATGAGTGACACGGAACCATGGATTTAACAAACCTGCCGCAGAGTGTAAGAGGTGGGAAGCGGCTCTGAATGAAAGAATGCCAGCAGAGACATCATACAGATCCTTGGAGGAATCCGCAGCAAGACGACACACCCTAAGCACCATAACTGCTAAGTAAGGGACTAACGGTTTTGTTAAAGAGTTCCATAAGACGGTAGATATGCCGTTAAGGGAGGCCTCACAGGGGGCCATTAGGAGGCTGCGATGGGTAAACAGATTTACTCTCGATCTATCAGTAATAACTATAACGGCCTCACTAATGGAAACAGTCTCTACCTTGATAATAATTACGGTCCGATCGGTGAAACACGACAGCTAAGTATACCTGCAGGAATGGTATATAAAACTGGCAGGAAACATTCCATGCAAATGAAACCTCCAGGTCATATTTTCAAAGAAAACTTGCGCACTTGCAGTAAGACTCAGTACATAATGAACTCTAAAGCCTGGGGTTGATAGAAGATAACTATTACTTCTAACGACAAAAGCTCATCAGGCATGGAGACAATCTGGCTCAGTAATATAATGTTGTTATGCAAAGTTAAAGTTCTCTATCTCTTTGTCTGTCTTCCGTTGCACATGTGTATAGATTTCATGTACTTTACTAAGTTTGTATAAAAAGCACCGTAGTTAGATTAAGTCTAAGGTGCTCCTCTCCCTGAGATTGTATTATTGCCTTGGTTAGGCTTCAACTTAGCAGAAGTTATTCTTTTCCTAATCATATTGCAAAACACTAAACTGTTCATACTGCCTATAAATTTCAGCAGCCCCTATTGCCTTTCATAGTAGTTGTCTTGGGCATACCAACTTTTAATCTTAGATGCCCATGTTAGTTACTCATGCGACTGATCCTATTCTACATACATGTATTAATGTATTATAATCTACTTATATGATATGTGATGTACACGTGTGTATTTTATCCTCAGTTGATATTCAGTCTTACAATACATTTGGGACTCTGAAGGTCCAAAAACGTAAAGCCCTTTCATATATATTGATGTCGCGAACAGTTCTGCTGCGAATAGTTTGCAGCGAACATAGCATGTTCGTGTTCGCAGCGGACGGCAAACATATGCGATGTTCGATCCGCCCCCTATTCATCATCATTGAGTAAACTTTGACCCTGTAGCTCACAGTCACAAGACACATTCCAGCCAATCAGCAGCAGACACTCCCTCCCAGACCCTCCCACCTCCTGGACAGCATCCATTTTAGATTCATTCGGAGCCTGCATTCTTAGTGAGAGGAGGGACAGTGTAGCTGCTGCTGCTGATGATTTAATAGGGAAATCGATAGCTAGGCTAGTGTATTCAGTGTCCACTACAGTCCTGAAGAACTCATCTGATCTCTGCTCTAAGGACAGCACCCCAAAAAGCCCTTTTTAGGGCTAGAACATCAGTCTGCTTTTTTTTTTTTTCCCTGTGTAATCTAATTGCAGCCTGCCTGCCAGCTCAGGCTCACAGCGTATACTGTGCCCACTTGCCCAGTGCCACCACTCATATCTGGTGTAACAGTAGTGTACATTTAAGAAAAAAAAAAAAACTTTTTTTAATTTGAAATAATAGCAGTCATTTTCCTTCACACGTGTGCATTTGAGGTCCTGCCAGGGCACAGTGTGACACCAGTGCAAGTCATATCTGCTAAAAAAAAGTAGTGTACATTTAAAATAAAATAAAAACTTTTTTTAATTTGAAATAATAGCAGTCATTTTCCTTCACACGTGTGTGTTTGAGGTCCTGCCAGGGCACAGTGTGACACCAGTGCAACTCATATCTGCTAAAACAGTAGTGTACATTTAAAAAAAAAAAACCTTTTTTTAATTTGAAATAATAGCAGTCAGTTTCCTTCACACGTGTGCGTTTCAGGTCCTGCCAGGGCACAGTGTGACACCAGCGCAAGTCATATCTGCTAAAACAGTAGTGTACATTTAAAAAAAAAACAAAAAAACTTTTTTTACTGTGAAATAATAGCAGTCAGTTTCCTTCACACGTGTGCGTTCCAGGTCCTGCCAGGGCACAGTGTCACACCAGTGCAAGTCATATCTGCTAAAACAGTAGTGTACATACATTTAAAAAAAAAAAACATTTTTTATTGTCAAATAATAGCAGTCAGTTTCCCTCACACGTGTGCGCTCCAGGTCCTGCCAGGGCACAGTGTCACACCAGTGCAAGTCATATCTACTAAAACAGTAGTGTACATACATTTAAAAAAACAAAAAAACTTTTTTTACTGTGAAATAATAGCAGTCAGTTTCCTTCACACGTGTGCGTTCCAGGTCCTGCCAGGGCACAGTGTCACACCAGTGCAAGTCATATCTGCTAAAACAGTAGTGTACATACATTTAAAAAAAAAAAAACATTTTTTTATTGTCAAATAATAGCAGTCAGTTTCCCTCACACGTGTGCGTTCCAGGTCCTGCCAGGGCACAGTGTCACACCAGTGCAAGTCATATCTGCTAAAACAGTAGTGTACATTTAAAAAAAAATACCTGATGTTTTAAAGCACGTTATTCCAAACAATTTAGGAATGTTAGGTGATTTATGCCCTTTATGGATTAAAACCAGACTCTGCATCAACTATGTAATTTTCCATGGGAGTTTGTCATGGATCCCCCTTCGGCATTCCACAGTCCAGGTGTTAGTCCCCTTGAAACAACTTTTCCATCACTTTTGTGGCCAGAAAGAGTCCCTGTGGGTTTTAAAATTCGCCTGCCTATTGAAGTCTATGGCGGTTCGCCGGTTCGCGAACGCAAAATTTTAGGTTCGCGACATCACTATTCATATATAAAGTGCATCTAAGATGGCATACACATTATGATGAGGGTAGAGTATATATTACCACTTGTCATTGTATATTAAGCTCTGTCTCTCACGTCACAGTGATTGGAAAGTGGTAAGAATAAGGTTTACCTCCCTATATACTCTAACCAATATATGTACAATATGTCATCTTCACACCCTTAAAAAAAACCCCACTAGGTTAGAGATATTCATTATTTATTCCCCTAGAATAGTTCTGGTCTATATATTTAAATCTACCAGTTATAACTCATTTAATTAAATACAAACCCCTTAGTGCAGGTCTCTGAAAGTCCAAAAAAGTAAAGTCCTTTCATTCACTGTCTTGGGCCCCTTAATTAATATTTATTACCTTTTCTTGGCTAGGACCACTATACTCATAATTTGAAGCCTAAGTTAGTTATTTATGTGGCCGACTTTTTACTATATACATTTATTAAGGCATTAGCTATTATAAATGCTAGGCGCAGTGTGTGTACTAGGTGTCATATATGATAGGTTCTGTCTGTGCTAGGTACTGGGTGCATCGGGTTTTGTGAGGGATGGGTGTTGTAGGTTCTGCGTTTGTTAGGTGTTGTGTGTGCTAGGTACCATGTGTACTGGATGTGTGGTGTGTGCTAGGTAATGTATGCGCTAGGTAATGTCTGTGCTAGGCACTGTATGTGCTAAGTGATGTGTGCGCTAGGTGCTGCTCGTGTCTGGGGTTGCTTGCGCTAAGTATTGTGTGTGCCAGTGGATATGTATGCTGGATACAGGGTGTGCTTGGTGATGTTTGTGTTAGGTACTGTATGTGGTAAGTACTCCTGCTAATTTACAGTATTTAGAGTGGATGTTGTCCAATTAAATATTGCCAACATAACTTAGATTAGGTACCATGTGTGCTGGGTACCATGTGTGCTGAACATCATGTGCGCTAGGTGTCATATGTGCTAGGTTTCATGTGTGCTAGGTGTCATATGTGCTGGGTATCATGTGTGCTAGCGTGAGCTAGGTACAGTAGGTGCTAGGCACAAAGTGTGCTAGGTATAATGTGTGCTAGGTACCATGGGTGTTAGATACAATATGTGCTGGGTATAAAGTGTGTTAGGCACAGTGAGTGTGAGGTACAGCGTGTACTAGGTACAATGTGTGCTAGGTTTAATGTGTGCTGGGTCCAATGCGTGCTGGGTTCCGCGTGTACTAGGCAATGCGGGTGCTGGGTATGGTGTGTGCTAGATATAACGTGAGCTAGGTGTCATGGGTGTTAGGTGTGCTAGGTGCCATGTGTGCTAGGTGTTGTGTGCTAAGTACCATGTGTGCTAGGTTCAACATGTGCTAGGTACTGCGAGTGCTAGGCAAGGGAGGTGCTGAGTACAGCATGTGCTAGGTATAACGTGAGCTAGGTACAGTAGGTGCTAGTTACAATGTGTGCTAGCTACAATGTGTGCTAGCTACAATGTGTGCTGGATACAATGTGTGCTGGATACAATGTGTGCTAGGTACAATGGGTGCTAGGTACAGTGTGTGTTAGGCACGGTGTGCGTGTGGCATAGCGTGGGCTAGGTACAACATGTGCTAGGTCCAATGTGTGCTAGGTACCGAGTGTGCTAGGAAAGGTGGGTGCTGGTTACGGCGTGTGCTAGGTACAGTGGGTGCTAGGTATCATGGGTGCTAGGTATCATGGGTGCTAGGACAGTGTGAGCTAGGTACAGTGTGAGCTAGGTGCAACGGGTACTAGGAATTGCGTGTTAGGTACAATGTGTGCTAGGTACAATGTGTGCTAGGTACAGTGTGTGCTAGGTACAATGTGTGCTAGGTACAATGTGTGCTAGGTACCATGTGTGCTACGTACCATGTGTGCTAGGTGCCATGTGTGCTAGGTGCCATGTGTGCTAGGTGCCATGTGTGCTAGGTACCATGTGTGCAAGGTACAATGTGTGCTAGGTACAATGTGTACTAGGTTCATTGTGTGCTAGGTGCTGCATGTGCCAGGTAAGGGGGGTGCCGGGTACGGCGTGTGCTAGGTACAGTGTGAGCTAGGTACAGTTTGAGTGAAGTACAGCGGGTACTAGGTACAATGTGTGGTAGGTACAATGTGTGCTAGGTACAGTGTGTGCTAGGTACAGTGTGTGCTAGCTACAATGAGTGCTAGCTACAGTGTGTGCTGGCTGCAATGTTTGCTAGGTACAATGTGTGCTAGGTTTAGTGTGTACTAGGTTTAATGTGTTCTAGGTTCAATGTGTGCTAGGTACTGCATGTGCCAGGCAAGGGAGGTGCCGGGTATGGCGTGTGCTAGGTACAGTGTGAGCTAGGTACAGCGGGTACTAGGTATCATGTGTGCTGGGTACGGTGTGTGCTGGGTACGGTGTGTGCTGGGTGCAGTGTGTGCTGGGTACAGTGTGTGCTGGGTACCGTGTGTGCTGGGTACCATGTGTGCTAGGTGCCATGTGTGCTAGGTACCATGTGTGCAAGGTACAATGTGTGCTAGGTACAATGTGTACTAGGTTCATTGTGTGCTAGGTGCTGCATGTGCCAGGTAAGGGGGGTGCCGGGTACGGCGTGTGCTAGATACGGTGTGAGCTAGGTACAGTTTGAGCGAAGTACAGCGGGTACTAGGTACAATGTGTGCTAGGTACAATGTGTGCTAGGTACATTGTGTGCTAGGTACAGTGTGTGCTAGCTACAATGAGTGCTAGCTACAGTGTGTGCTGGCTGCAATGTTTGCTAGGTACAATGTGTGCTAGGTTTAGTGTGTACTAGGTTTAATGTGTGCTAGGTTCAATGTGTGCTAGGTACTGCATGTGCCAGGCAAGGGATGTGCCGGGTATGGCGTGTGCTAGGTACAGTGTGAGCTAGGTACAGCGGGTACTAGGTATCATGTGTGCTGGGTACGGTGTGTGCTGGGTACGGTGTGTGCTGGGTGCAGTGTGTGCTGGGTGCAGTGTGTGCTGGGTGCAGTGTGTGCTGGGTACAGTGTGTGCAGGGTACAGTGTGAGCTGGGTACAGTGTGAGCTGGGTACAATGTGAGCTGGGTACAATGTGAGCTGGGTACAATGTGAACTGAGTATAATGTGGGCTGGGTATAAAGTGTGCTGGGTACAATGTGTGCTAGGTACAGTGTGTGCTAGGTACAGTGCGTGCTAGGTACAATGTGTGCTAGGTGCAGCGCGTGTTAGATGCAATGAGTGCTGGCTACAATGAGTGCTAGGTTCACTGTGTGCTAGGTACTGCGTGTGCTAGGCAAGGTGGGTGCCGGGTACTGCGTGTGCTGAGCATAGTGTGAGCTAGGTACAGTAGGTTCTAGGTACTCTGCGTGTTGGGTACAATGTGTGCTAGGTATATTGTGTGCTAGGTACAAGGTATGCTGGGTGCAATGTGGGTTAAGTACAGTATGTGCTAGGTATATTGTGTGCTGGGAACTGTGTGCGCTGGGTATGGTTTATGCTAAATACAATGAGTGAAGTACAGCGAATGTGTGCTGGGTACGGCATGTGCTAGGTGTAATGAGGGCCAGGTGCAGTGGGTGTTAGGCACAATAAGTGCTGGGTAAAGTATGTACTAGACACAATGTGCATATTACTTGTCTCTGGAATTAAATCTAATTTATAAGTATCACCCCTCCCCCCCCTTATTTCTAGAGCCCACACTAGGGTTCCACCTTGGTGAATTATTTTCACCACATGTCCCTGCAATTTACTTATGATATATCAATGTTTGAACAGCTATTGCAATCGGACCTGCTTGTCTGATCCTTTTGTTTGTGTATGTTTGAACAGGGGTCCTGTGTGTCCCCAAGTGTTACCTTTCCCTGCAATTTATCTATGATATATCAATGTTTGAACAGCTATTGCAACCGGACCTGCGTGTCCGATCCTTTTGTTTGTGTATGTTAGATCAGGGGTCCTGCGTGTCCCCAAATGTTACCTCTTACTCTAAAACTGAATAAAAATTAATTTTAATAAAAAAACATTCCAAACATAACTTGTTTGTTCATCATGCAACCCTTATCACTTTCCAGTTAAGCAAGTGCATATAATTATCCTAGCCCCTGCTCTTGGCAGAAATTTTTAGCCTCAGCCGTTGTCAGAAGGCTTCTCACTGTACCATCAATTTCGACACAAATTTTAGCCGGATAAATCATTCGCGCTGGCCACTTAGCTTCAATAAGCTTGGTACAATAGGGAGCCATCTCACGCCTCTTATTGCTTGTTTCTGCTGAGAAATCTTGAAATAAAAATATCCGACTATTAGCTATCATAAATTCCTGCTGAAGTAAATTGACTTTATCCTGGAAGTTTAACACTTTAATCATGATGGGTCTTCCATTTGTATATCCCTGTTCTGATCTCTTAATACCTATTCTATGTGCTCTCTCAATTTTGATTGGTAATTCCTCCAAAGGTATCCATAGATGTTGTGGTAAAATTTGAGAGGCGAAGTTAATCAGATCTTTAAATTCACTGGTCTCTGGAAGGCCCACTATCTTAATATTATTTCTTCGGGCTCTAGCTTCCAGGTGTTCTATATATTTTGTTTTGCATGGCGAGCAACTGTTTGTTATGTAAAAGTATTGTTTGATCTACATTGTGTACCTGGTCTTCTACATTTGAGATCCTCAACTCTGCTTCATTTAACCTACTCACATATTGTCTTATTTCATTGGATAGTGTCGAAATTTCTTGTTTTATGCTGTTGAACTGCGGTAATATTAAATCTGAGATCTGTTGAAGAAGTGTGTGTGATTCTGTTAAGTTTATGTGTGAGTCATCTAGGTTAATATCTGTCACCTGTTCAGAACTTTTACTTGATATTTTTTTGTCTTTAGTTTTGGGGGGCATGGCTGGAGATCTTGTTTTAATAAATTTTTACATATATAAGAAAAAAAGAAAAAGGAAGAAGTGAAAAAAAAAAATTCCCTGTGATAAATATCCATCGAGGATAGTGTGCTATATCTATCTCCCCTAGACCGTAGTCTAAACGAGAGTAAGGATCCTGCTCGCTGGGATCTTCTCTTAATGTGGTATCTGACGTGTACCCAAATCACTTTGTGTCAGTGCCTTTCGAAGTGAAAAAAGAAAAAGAAATAAAACAAAAAACATATAAAAAGTGCGCGTGACAAAAAAGATTTACTTTACAGAAAACTCACTCCTCTAGTCGGCCGCCTTTGCTAACCGTGTTGTATAGTGTTTGTGTGTGTGTGTAATTTATATACCAGAAACAACCTTTATTTTTTTACTAGCCTTGCCACTACCAATCTAACTCTAATCTATGCATCCTATTCCTATTACCAATTTAATTATGCTTCTTTTCCTTTGTTTTGTTAGCTTTTACTTATTTAAACCTAGTTTGGCTCAGAATCTCAAAACCCAGTATAGTTGTCACTAACTTGTTCATAACAATATATCATAACAAAGCAAAAATGGATCCAGCTGCTTTAAGACTTATACAACAGGGTAGGTGCCTGTAGAAAACATTCGGCTAGATTTAGAGTTCTGCGTTAGGGTTAAAAAGCAGTGTTAAGGGGTCCTCACGCTGCTTTTTAACGCCTGCTGGTATTTAGAGTCAGGCAGGAAAGGGTCTACCGCTAACTTTCTTTCCGCGACTCAAGGCTACCGCAAATCCCCTTACGTCAACTGCGTATCCTATATTTTCTATGGGATTTGCCTAACGCTGGTATTACGAGTCTTGGAAGAAGTGAGCTGTACAGCCTCTACCGACAAGACTGCAACCGCAAAAAAAAGTCAGTAGTTAAGAGTTTTATGGGCTAACGCCGGAACATAAAGCTCTTAACTACAGTGCTATAAAGTACACTAACACCCATAAACTACCTATGAACCCCTAAACCGAGGCCCCCCCACATTGCAAACCCTATAATAAAAAAATGTAACCCCTAATCTGTCGCTCCGGACACCGCCGCAACCTACATTATAGCTATGAACCCCTAATCTGCTGTCCCTAACATTGGCGACACCTATATTATATTTATTACCCCCTAATCTACCACCCCCAACGTCGCCACCACCTACCTACACTTATTAACCCCTAATCTGCCGACCGGACATCGCCGCCACTATAATAAATGTATTAACCCCTAAACCACCACACTCCCGCCTCGCAAACACTATAATAAATTGTATTAACCCCTAATCTGCCCTCCCTAACATTGCCGCCACCTACCTACAATTATTAACCCCTAATCTCCTGCCCCAACGTCGCCGCTACTATAATAAAGTTATTAACCCCTAAACCTAAGTCTAACCCTAACCCCCCCTTACTTAAATATAATTTTAATTAAACAAAATAAATTTACTATCATTAAATAAATTATTCCTATTTAAAACTAAATACTTACCTATAAAATAAACCCTAATATAGCTACAATATAACTAATAGTTACATTGTAGTTATTTTAGGATTTATATTTATTTTACAGGCAACTTTGTATTTATTTTAACTAGGTACAATAGGTATTGGCTGATTGGAACAACCAATAGAATGCAATGTCAATCCGATTGGCTGATTGGATCAACCAATCGGATTGAACTTCAATCTGATTGGCTGATTGAATCAGCCAATCAGATTTTTCCTACCTTAATTCTGATTGGCTGATAGTATCCTATCAGCCAATCGGAATTCAAGGGACGCCATCTTGGATGACGTCATTTAAAGGAACCGTCATTCGTTGGGAAGTCGTCGGCCAGGATGGATGTTCCGCGTCGGAGGTCTTCAGGATGCTGCCGCTCAGCTCCAGATGGATGAAGATAGAAGATGCCACTTGGATGAACACTTCAATCGGATGGAAGACCACTTCTGCACCACTTGGATGAAGACCTCATCCGGATGGAGGACTTCTTCTGCCCCGCTTGGATGAAGAATTCGGCTTGGCTGAGTGAAGACGACTCAAGGTAGGGAGATCTTCAGGGGGTTAGTGTTAGGTTTTTTAAGGGGGATGTGGGTGGGTTTTAGATTAGGGGTATGTGGGTGGTGGGTTGTAATGTTGGGGGGTATTGTATTTTTATTTACAGGTAAAAGAGCTGATTACTTTGGGGCAATGCCCCGCAAAAAAAAACCTTTTTAAGGGCTGGTAAAAGAGCTGATTACTTTGTAATTTAGGATAGGGTAGGGCATTTTATTATTTTAGGGGGCTTTTTTATTTTATTAGGGGCCTTAGATTAGGTGTAATTAGTTTAAACTTCTTGTATTTTTTATTATTTTCTGTAATTTAGTGTTTGTTTGTTTTTGTACTATAGTTTAGTTTATTTAATTGCATTTCATTTTAGCTAATTGTAGGTACTTTATTTAATTAATTTATTGATAGTGTAGTGTTAGGTGTATTTGTAACTAAGGTTAGGATTTATTTTACAGGTAATTTTGTAATTATTTTAACTAGGTAGCTATTAAATAGTTATTAACTATTTAAAGGGCCATTATACACTCATTTTTTCTTTGCATAAATGTTTTGTAGATGATCTATTTATAAAGCCCATAAAGTTTGTTTGCTTTAAAAATTTATAATTTTGCTTATTTTTAAATAACATTGCTCTGATTTTCAGACTCCTAACCAAGCCCCAAAGTTTTATTTGAATACCGTCAGCTACCTTCTCCAGCTTGCTCCTGTTTGTGTAAAGGGTCTTTTCATATGCAAAAGAAGGGGGAGGGGGGGAGTGTCTTATTTCCCACTTGCAGTGGGCTTTCCAACTACCTTTTCAACAGAGCTAAACTGAAACCTTCTAAGTACGTTTTTAAACAGTTTTATACTGGATTTTTATGGCAGTATCTGTGCATCTTATTCTTTATAGTAGTGTCTATTACATGCAGTTATATGAAAATGAGTGTATACTGTCCCTTTAATAGCTATTGTACCTAGTTAAAATAAATACAAAGTTGCCTGTAAAATTAATATAAATCCTAAAATAGCTACAATGTAACTATTAGTTATATTGTAGCTATCTTAGGGTTTATTTTATAGGTAAGTATTTAGTTTTAAATAGGAATAATTTATTTAAAGGATTACTTTCTGTTATAATTTTTAAGCTAAACAACTAACATATTAAAGTTAATAAACATTAATTAAAACCTACTGACCTATATTTTCTCCAAAACAAAGATTCATAACGTTCTAAAAGTTATATCTTTTATTCGCCGATGATGTCACGTTATCCTGCCCACTATTTTCAGCACTGAGTGTTCAAAATACTTAAACCAATAACTTTGTGTTTGAAGCGCCATTTTGAAACCTAGGTATTGTATACGGATTGGTACAGAGCAAAGGATACCCACGGAGTGGGTTTGGAAAACAATTAAATTTGCAGACAAGATTTCTGATATACGGTAGAGATATGTTAATGAAATACTATTGATAAAAAGCGTATTTGGGGTAGTTAGTTAGTAACAGGCATAGAAAATATTTACTTACAGTGGCCCTTTAATGATAGTAAATTTAGTTTGTTTTATTTAAATTATATTTAATTTAGGGGGGGGGGTTAGGGTTAGACTTAGGTTTAAGGGTTAATAACTTTATTATAGTAGCAGCGACGTTGGGGGCGGGAGATTAGGGGTTAATAATTGTAGGTAGGTGGCGGCGATGTTAGGGAGGGCAGATTAGGGGTTAATACAATTTATTATAGTGTTTGCGAGGCGGGAGTGCGGCGGTTTAGGGGTTAATACATTTATTATAGTGGTGGCGATGTCCAGTCGGCATATTGGGGGTAATAAGTGTAGGTAGGTGGCGGCGACGTGGGGGTGGGCAGATTAGGGAGTAATAAATATAATATAGGTGTTGGAGATGTTAGGGACAGCAGATTAGGGGTTCATAGCTATAATATAGGTGGTGGCGGTGTCCGGAGCGGCAGATTAGGGGTTAATAATATAATGTAGGTGTCAGCGATAGCGGGGGCGGCAGATTAGGGGTTAATAAGTGTAAGGTTAGGGGTGTTTAGACTCGGGGTTCATGTTAGGGTGTTAGGTGTAGACTTAGAGAGTGTTTCACCATAGGAAACAATGGGGCTGCGTTAGGAGCTGAACGCTGCTTTTTTGCAGGTGTTAGGTTTTTTTTCAGCCAGCTCAGCCCCATTGTTTCCTATGGGGATATCGTGCACGAGCACGTTTTTCAAACTTACCGCTAACGTAAGCAATGCTGGTATTGAGGGTTGAAGTGGAGCTAAATTATGCTCAACGCTCACTTTTCTGAGGCTAACTTAGCCATTCTGACAACTCGTAATACCAGCGTTGGCTTAAGGGTGCGATGGAAAAAAAAAGCTTGTTAGCACCGCGGGGTTTACCGACAAAACTCTAAATCTAGGCGTATGTTTGTGACTTCCATCACATTGACTGTGACACAAACTGGAGTGCTCTGGCTCTTCTGGATCAATTACACCTGGGTATTTCTGAACTATTAACGGATGAACATGCTTGTATATGTCCACCAACTGATCTTGAAAGTATGATCACTTTGGTAATTCAGGTGGATAGGAAATTACAGGAGAGAAAACAGGAGAGGCTAGATCTGCAATAAGCCTCTTCTTCTTGCATACTGTTATATATCCTAGGTTACAATATTATTTAATTCTATCTCAGCTGTAACCTCCAACGTGTTACATATTTACGTACCAATATTTTTTATTAATGGAATTATGAATATTAACAATCAATCATAAAATTATCGTCAGTGATATCAATTCTGATATGGTAGAATTTGTCAATACACTCCAGTGAAACGTTATATAATCTCTGTAGTGTATTCCAAAATGCTAATAAGATATCTAGAAATTATGATAATAAAATTATTATGAACATTAATATTTAATCTCAAATTAAATTAATTCCTGAGTTCTGACCAGTTAATCTCTATAAACACATTGAATATATTTATGCAGAAAATAGTGTATTAATTATGACCAAATACAGTATCTAACAAAAGTGAGTACACCCCTCACATTTTTATAAATATGTTTATTATATCTTTTCATGTGACAACACTGAAGAAATGACACTTTGCTACAATGTAAAGTAGCCAATGTACAGCCTGTATAACAGTGTAAATTTGCTGTCCCTTCAAAATAACTCAACACACAGCCATTAATGTCTAAACTGTTGGCAACAAAAGTGAATACACCCCTAAGTAGAAATGTCCAAATTTGGCCAAAGTGTCAATATTTTGTGTGGCCACCATTATTTCCAGCACTGGCTTAACCCTCTTGGGCATGGAGTTCACCAGAGCTTCACAAGTTGCCACTGGAGTCCTCTTCCACTCCTTCATAACAACATCACCGACCTTGTGGATTTTAGAGACCTTGCGCTCCCCCACCTTCCATTTGAGGATGCCCCACAGATGCTCAATAGGGTTTAGGTCTGGAGACATGCTTGGCCAGTCCATCACATTTACCCTCAGCTTCTTTAGCAAGGCAGTGGTCATCTTGGAGGTGTGTTTGGGGTTGTTATCATGTTGGAATACTGCCCTACGGCCCAGTCTCTGAAGGGAGGGGATCATGCTCTGCTTTAGTATGTCATAGTACATGTTGGCATTCATGGTTTCCTCAATAAACTGTAGCTCCCCAGTGTCGGCAGCACTCATCCAGGCCCAGATCATGACATTCTCACCACCATGCTTGACTGTAGGCAAGACAAACTTGTCTTTGTACTCCTCACCTGGTTGCTGCGACACACGCTTGACACCATCTGAACCAAATAAGTTTATCTTGGTCTCATAGGACCACAGGACATAGTTCCAGTAATCCATGTCCTTAGTCTGCTTGTCTTCAGCAAACTGTTTGTGGGCTTTCTTGTGCATCATCTTTAGAAGAGGCTTCCTTCTGGGACGACAGCCATGCATACCAATTTGATGCAATGTGCGGCGTATGGTCTGAGCACTGACAGGCTAACCCCCCCCAGCCCATCAACCTCTGCAGCAATGCTGGCAGCACTCATATGTCTATTTCCCGAAGACCACCTCTGGATATGACGCTGAGCAAGTGCACTCAACTTCTTTGGTCGACCATGGCGAGGCCTGTTCTGAATGGAACCTGTCCTGTGAAACCGCTGAATGGTCTTGCCCACCGTGCTCCAGCTTAGTTTCAGGGTCTTGGCAATCTTCTTATAGCCTAGGCCATCTTTATGTAGAGCAACAATTCTTTTTTTCAGATCCTCAGAGAGTCCTTTGTCATGAGGTGCCATATTGAACTTCCAGTGATCAGTATGAGAGAGTGTGAGAATGATAACACCAAATTTAACACACCTGCTCCCTATTCACACCTGAGACCTTGTAACACTAACGAGTCACATGACACCGGGGAGCTACCACTGTTTGATTTGCTATACAGAGCTACCACAGTTTAATGTGTTATGCAGCAGTACCAATCCACTGTTTGATTTGTTATACAGAACTACCACTGTTTGATTTGTTATAGAGAGCTACCACACACACACATATACATACGAACACATATCCACATACACATTCACACATATACACAGACAGAAAAATGCACATAAACACAGAAGCACACATACAGGCATGCATGCACACACAGACGTACATACACTACTCACACACTGACACACACACTCTGCACATCTCTGTAACAGTTTGTCAAAGACTAGCAATTGATTGCTAGGTAATCAGGTCGGGGGGGGGCAGCAAAACATATCCTTGCCTGTGCAGCCAAAAATCCTATCACTGGCCCTGTCTGTTCTGACAAAAGGGAAGAAAATGATTAGAAGCTTTAGAATTACCTTTGGACTTCTTGTCCTGAGGAAGAAAAGCTTACCTCCAATCACAGCAGAGATAATAAACCAAAACCAAACAACATCTTTCCCTGACAAGAGAGAGATAAAAGCCTGGATTTAGAAACCATACCAGCAGACCAAGACTTTAACCATACAGCCCTTCTAGAAAGTGCTGCCAAAGACATACTTTTAGAATTAATCTTAATGACAAAAATAGCATCACAAATGAAAGCAGTAGCACATTTAAGAATTTCCAAAAGGTTCAGAAAATTTTTCTCTAGCAGAATCATCAGAAAACTGCCAATAAAGATTATTTAACCAAATGGAAGAATCGGCAGCCACAACAGCAATAGAGACTGCTTTTCTAAAAAGATAACCTGCTTGCTGAAAAGCACCCTGTGGAAGGATTCTAACTTCCTATCTAAAGTGACTTTAAAGGAAGAGCTATCTTTCAAAGGAATAATAGTATGCTTAGCCAAAGTAGAAATGGCCCCATCCACTTTTCGAACAGTTTCCCAAAGTTCTATATTAGAAGCCAGTAAAGTATACATTTTCTTAAACCTTGCAGAAGGTTTAAAAGAAATACCTGGCTTAGCCCATTCCCCAGAGACTATCTCAGAGACAGCATCAGGGACAGGAAAAAGCTCAGGAGATTTAACCATAGGCTTAACAATTAAATCTAAACACTTTAGCTACCTTAGGATCTATAACCTCTAAAGTAAGCAAAATCTCCTTTAAAAGTGAACAAATATGTTCAACTTTAAACAAAAAGGGGATGACTAATTCATAATCAGAGGTAGACCGCTGATCTTTAGAGAAAAATTCTCCCTATGAGGGAACAGAAACATTAACCTCAGCAGGTTTAGAGCTAGTAGAAAGTAAATTATCAACTGATCTTTTACGCTTACTTGAAGATGGCATAGCTGCCAACATTTCAGACACTGTAGAGCTAATTAAATTCTTAACTCCAGGAGCAAAATCTGAAGAACTCCCCTGTAAGAAACAAACAGAAGGAGCAGTAACACCTTTAGATGCAAGAGCAGCATTAGACTGGTCAGAATACATTAAAACATTAAGGTATCATTTGCAAAAATGTGCTGGAGGTATCACCTTAGCCTGTTTACAATAAACACGTTTAACACTGGTAGGAAAGTGCTCAGAGGACCCAGCAGATTTAGAGACAGAAGGCTCCATAACAGCAGAAGTTATGTGCATAAATATATAGACATATAGTGGTATTCCCATAAAAATAGCTCTTGAAGTAAGGGAAAAAATGTACCCCCTCCAGAAGTAGCTCTTAAAACTTACAAGGCCAAAGCAATAAACAGATACTGAAAAAATGAGGATAACACACCAGGACCCTCAACATCAAGATAGTGAACTAAGCAAAGAGGAAGTGTGCGCACAACCCATTGTAAGATAAGAGAAAAAGCTCTTTAGGATCATTAAGGGCATTTTTCGATTGGAAGGTCAACTAAATCTGGAAAATAGGTCTAGGAGATCTAACATACACATACTGATGGATAGAGATCTAAGAGCTCCCAACAAACTTCCTACATCAGCGACAGCCCGAGATGTCATAGTTAAATTTAATTATTATCATATTAGGGAGCAACTTCTGCAAGAAGCTGTGGCAATCAGAGATATGATCCCCTTCTCCAGTTGGTTACTAGGCTAACCATTCTGTGTGCAGACTGAAAATTGGTAATCCAACCCTCTGTAAGTATAACTCTGCAAATAGCATGGATTTTTAAGTCTTCTTTTGCCAACAAGCATTCACAGGAAGTTTTAAAAGCCCTTGAGAGCTGCACTATGTGATTGGTTATTTTGTAAAAAGACCCTGGTATTCATAGTCCTGTCCTGATTTTCTTGTTACATTTTTTTTTTGTTTATTGGATAATGCCCCTGCCTTAAACCCTACCTGTACCATGTACAGTTTGGTTGTGCTCTTCTGGTTCTGACTTCAGCCTGTTCTTAATAATCACCTGCAGATCATCTCCTGCTACATTGGTCCCAGCAATCAAAGTACCTAATTTATTACTTTATAATATAACAAAGCAAAAATGGATCCAGCTGCTTTAAGACTTATACAACAGGGTAGGTGCCTGTAGAAAACTATGTTTGTGACCATCACGTTGACAGTGACACAAACTGGAGTGCTCTGGCTCTACTGGATCAGTTTCACCTGTGTCTTTCTGAACTATTAAGGGATGAACATGCTTGTATATGTCCATTAGCTCATCTTGAAACTATGATCTCTTTGGTAATTCAGGTGGATAGGAAATTACAGGATAGAAAACAGGAGAGGCTAGCTCTGCAATAAGCCTCTTCTTCTTGCATACTGTTATATATCCTAGGTTACAATATTATTTAATTCTATCTCAGCAGTAACCTCCAACATTTTACATATTTATGTAACAATATTTTTTATTAATGGAATTATGAATATTAACAATCAATCTTAAAATTATCGTCAGCAATATCAATTCTGATATGGTAGAATTTGTCAATACACTCCAGTGAAACCTTATATAATCTCTGTAGTGTATTCCAAAATGCTAACGAGATATCTAGAAATTATGATAATAAAATTATTATGGACATTAATATTTAATCTCAAATTAAATTAATTCTTGAGTTCTGACCAGTTAATCTCTATAAACACATTGAATATATTTATGCAGAAAATAGTGTATTAATTATGACAAAATACAGTATCTAACAAAAGTGAGTACACCCCTCACATTTTTATAAATATTTTATCATATCTTTTCATGTGACAACACTGAAGAAATGACACTTTGCTACAATGTAAAATAGCCAATGTACAGCCTGTATAACAGTGTAAATTTGCTGTCCCTTCAAAATAACTCAACACACAGCCATTAATGTCTAAACCGTTGGCACCAAAAGTGAGTATACCCCTAAGTGGAAATGTCCAAATTGGGCCCAAAGTGTCAATATTTTGTGTGGCCACCATTATTTTCCAGCACTGGCTTAACCCTCTTGGGCATGGAGTTCACCAGAGCATCACAGGTTGCCACTGGAGTCCTCGTCCACTCCTTCAAAACAACATCACAGAGCTGGTGGATGTTATAGACCTTGAGCTCCCCCATCTTCCATTTGAGGATGCCCCACAGATGCTCAATAGGGTTTAGGTCTGGAGACATGCTTGGCCAGTCCATCACCTTTACCCTCAGCTTCTTTAGCAAGGCAGTGGTCATCTTGGAGGTGTGTTATGGTCATTATCATGTTGTAATACTGCCCTGTGGCCCAGTCTCTGAAGGGAGACATTCATGGTTCCCTCAATGAACTGTAGCTCCCCAGTACTGGCAGCACTCATGCAGGCCCAGACCATGACACTCCCATCACCATGCTTGACTGTAGGCAAGACACACTTGTCTATACTCCTCACCTGGTTGCCGCCACACACGCTTGACACCATCTGAACCAAATAAGTTTATCTTGGTCTCATAAGACCACAGGACAGAGTTCCAGTAATCCATGTCCTTAGTCTGCTTGTCTTCAGCAAACTGTTTGTGGGCTTTCTTGTGCATCATCTTTAGAAGAGGCTTCCTTCTGGGATGACAGCCATGCATACCAATTTGATGCAGTGTGCGGCGTATGGTCTTAGCACTGACAGGCTGACCCCCCCACCCCGTCAACCAATGCAGCAATGCTGGCAGCACTCATATGTCTATTTATCAAAGACAACCTCTGGATATGACGCTGAGTAAGTGCACTCAACATCTTTGGTCGACCATGGCGAGGCCTGTTCTGAATGGAACCTGTCCTGTGAAAACCGCTGAATGGTCTTGCCCACCATGCTCCAGCTTAGTTTCAGGGTCTTGACAATCTTTTTATAGCCTAGGCCATCTTTATGTGGAGCAACAATTCTTTTTTTCAGATCCTCAGAGAGTTCTTTGCCATGAGGTGCCATGTTGAACTTCCAGTGACCAGTATGAGAGAGTGTGAGAACGATAACACCAAATTTAACACACCTACTCCCCATTCACACCTGAGACTTTGTAACACTAATGAGTCACATGACACCGGGGAGGGAAAATGGCTAATTGGGCCCAATTTAGACTTTTCTACTTAGGGGTGTACTCACTTTTCTTGCCAACGTTTTAGACATTAATGACTGTGTGTTGAGTTATTTTGAGGGACAGCAAATTTACACTGTTATACAGGCTGTACACTCACTACTTTACATTGTAGCAAAGTGTCATTTCTTCAGTATTGTCAATGAAGATTTAATAAAATAAATTTTATTAAAATAAAATATTTACAAAAATGTGAGGGGTTGTCATGATCCTCCTATTCCACCTTAAATGTGTCAAGCAAATACTATATACCACCTTTACATCTTGTTAACTTCCTACCTGAACCCAATATAAACCTGCTTCCTCCCATGGTCCTTTGCTGGTTTATTGAAGTGTAATAGCTACAGTTCCAGTCCTTACCTTTTCTACAGCATAACAGGATTTAAACTGTGTATTTATTTCCTTTTTCTATCAGCATACCTCTATTTCAGCCGGAGCTGACATTACATATCTGCAGCAGGACTTCACTCCACACCTCCCCCATCCAGGGTCTGCTTGTGAGTATTGCTAACAACCTGGCGTGACACGCCACTCAGCAAACAGGAAACGCAGGGACCACAGCGTTCACACTGCTCACCAAGCTCATTGGGACCGGATCTCTGTGCTGCACTCATCGCACTCACAGCAGCTGCAGTTTGCTTAAAGGGGAAATCTCATTCAGCGGCTTCTGGACAGATTTGTATAGTGAAGCTGCTTGCATTTAACCGTGAACTCTCTCTACTAACTGCATCCTGAAATACAATTAACCTCTGCATTACTGTTTGTAAACTGAAGCTGCTTGCATTTAACCCTGGTCTCTTTCTACTAACTGCATCCTGACATATAATTAACCTCTGCAGTACTGTTTATCTCTGTATATCCATTGCTACGAATACCTGCCAAAGTCAACTCCCACTAATAGACACTCCAGTTACTGGGAGCTAGCTGTCCGGCAAAATTAACAACAAGTGTTATACAGTTCACTAAAAGCATATAGTGTACTCACATCCTCAATTTTACATGATATCTTGGTTGTTACAATTACAAGTGAGTTGATTGGTACAGGGGTGTACTTAATTTTGTGAGATACTGTGTATATGTCTATAATTATTCTATGGTTGGACGAAACACTTCTATAAATTTACCTTAACTCAAAATGAATTAAAGGTACCTCAATATTATGGACACAATATTTCTATAAATTAACCTCAGCTCAAAATGAATCGCTTATTAAATATCAGACATGAATTATACTAGAAAAAATTTATAACATTACCCAATGCCAAAATATGGATTAATGAGTTAACAACACCTGATTAACGAAATATATCCCTATGTTATAATAAGAACCTTAGCTCAAATTCAATAAGTCAAATGGAGTTTCCAGAAAATATAATTAAAGGGACAGTACACTGTAAAATTGTTTTTATATGAATGTATTTTTAATGACTTGTTATACCAGCTGCAGAGTATAAAATTTATGATAATTTGCATTTTTTGGTTTATTTGTGTATATGAAGTAGCTGGTTTTGTGCTTTTAAACCGCAGCCTATTACAATGGGTTGAGCTTCAGGTAATATCAGATCTCATTATGTTATCACTTTTATGTACACAGACTTGCTTCCTTATCTTATATTTGTCTAGAAAACCAAAGCTCAATACTTAGAGAGAACAATGGAAAATTATCATTTTATTACTTAACTATCATGCCCCCTACTGAGAGTGTAATCTCTTCTGCTGGCTGTGTTTATTCAATAGAATATACTCCAGTATAGAAACTTTCAGTATAGGTTGGGACACCACAGGCTAAATCAGCTATTTCAAATGCCAAAATAGGGGTAAAGGAGCTATTTGTAAACAATTTAAAACACTCCAGCAGGTAAAATTAATCATTGGGAACAATTTAAATGGGAGACAATTTTTGAGTGAACTGTCCCTTTAAGCTATTCGGCCCAAAATAGTCTTATAATACTTAAATAATCAACCAGAGATTGTTACACAGTACTACCAATTCAACATATACCAATTAATCTTGCATTAAATAACTTCTTATTTAGCCACAATAAAACAAATTCTAAAATATATCACAATAACTACAAAATAACTTATGACATTAAAATACATAAATCCTTTCTTAATAATAATATTTAACACTAGTATACTTACTACCCTGGTCTAATTAATATTAAATTTAAGAATAAGATACCTTTTAATTCACAGCTGCAGCTATACTATGCTATAAATAATTTCTTTGTTAAGGCCTATTTAATATACAAAAGAAATTAAACGCACATACATTATCAGATACCAATAAGAGAGTTTCAGCTTTTCTAACCAGAGATTTTCCAAAGTCATATGTGAAGGTATTTTTGCAAACAGGGTATCACAAACACAGAGGTATTTCTCTATTTTCAACAGAGCGTTTTTCCAAGTCAGGCCCCAAACCAAAGTGTGTTTTGTGTCCTCTTCCCTTCTTTGCATAGTCTTTTTGTCTGAGACCAATTTCACCTTTATTTCTAAATCACCCAATGGAATTCTCTGGGTATGCCCTTTTAGTCTGAGCTTATCTCTCATTGGCCCTTGAAAATGCATATGGTAAATGTAAATACACTAACAATTTAAAATACCCTTTGGTTGCAATTCTCTTATTGAACACTGGGGGGAACAATAGGCAACAGAATGTAGTTTCATTAGCAAATACTGCTACAGAAAAGTATATTTTCTTAAATGTATATTCAATATATTTATTATTTCCTAGTATTAATAAACTATCTGTTCAGTATATGGCCTATCTAATATAACGGAGCGTGTATTTTTGAGACTAAACATGGGTACACTTAGAATATATATATATATATATATATATATATATATATACATACATACATACATATGATATATATATATCCTACTCATAATATTTTAAAATATGTATTTAAAAGTCATATTTCTATGAGTGGACTAGTAATTATAATTTAATATAGATATATAAGAGATAACCAGAGCCGAGGGCCAAATAGGACAATACCGTCTGATAGAGCAACAGCACAGCACAGCACAATACGGAGTCACCCCCTATAGAAATCTACTCACAAGAGCAGCGGCACACAGCAGTTTGGGTCTATAATGAGTCGCCCGACAGACACGCCAGAGGGATATGGAGACCCAGAGAGTCAGACGATCCGCACGATTCACTCTGATAGTAGCAGTCAGCCAGTCAAGGAGGTGTGGTGGAACACTGGTTCCGGATAGGTGGTTAGATAGTAGCCCACATAGGGCATGCAGGATAGTGACAATAAGAGGAGCAGGCAGATATTAGATTAATAATAGTCAATTAAAACCAGCAACGCGTTTCTCAGCTAAAAACTAGCCGTTTTATCAGGCTGTGTAAAACACCTAACTCCTCTTGCTCAATATAACTAATACAAGGTCCAATCAAAGCGCAGTAAACCACACACGCCCCCGTGGAGGTGCGGTTATGAGTAAAAATTCCTCATCCAATCATAAGTCGAGATAAACCTAAACCCTAAAAGGGGGCATGTAGTAGTATCGCCCATTGATGCCGACCTGTCACATTTTAAATATCACAAGCAGCCATATTACCCATGTGAAATATATATACACACTGTACTTGTAAAAGCATAACATATAAAAAACTGCGTGTATAAATTATATAACATACAAATACTACTAATAATAATCTTAATCTAAAAACAACATTGTAGTAATAATGGCCCAATAACAGTGAATATATATATATATATATATATATATATATATAAATACACAATGATGATAATAATACAAAATAATAAAGATATAAATATATTCAATACATTACAACATCAAATGGATGGGGATATAGTGTAACATAATATTATAATAACATTGACCTAATCTCATGTTTTATCCATAATCTTAAATAGCCAATCGTAACACAATATAAATATTGCCCCCCACAGGAATCTAATCTGTCTTCCATAATTAACTCATAAGGCCCAATTGGCATAGGGAGTGGGGGTTGAAAACTGCCCAATGTCAGCCCACCACCCATCAAAAAGGGCCTACATCCTCTAAATATTTACCCATTTGGAATATGAGAAGTATTATTAGCCCTGAATGGGCAACCCCTAAATAATTAATGATAAAAATATATAGAATGTACATATACATAAAAAGAGAGATATCCACCATCCATCTATACCCATGTTATTGGAAAGCAGCTAAGTCTATAGTTAGATTTAAACCCGCAGGATGTAGACTCTTGAGTACATGAATCTAGTAGGTCTCTCTCTGCCTAAATCTGGACAATCTATTATAAAGATGAGACTTAGGAACAAACCCAATCGGAGTAATAGAAAAACATCTAGTATTACCATTATGTTGCAAATTACAGTGTCTGGGGATTTGATTTTTGTTTGGAAAGGGGACTTGGCCTCTGCCAATCATTTTGTTGAACATCTCAATAATAACGACAGGGGACTTGTCTTTACTAGCGTCATAGATAATGTGACAACTGTATTTTTGGACCTCGCACTTAAATTTGACAATGGGAAGGTCACAAGTACTACCTATTTTAAGACAGTAGATTGTAACAGTTACTTAGACTTCACAAATCATCATTACTATCCGTGGAAACGGAATGTGCCCTACGGACAATTTAAACGTATTCGGCAAAACTGTAGTACACTTGCGAATTTTGAGACCCAAAGTTTGATATTGAAGGAAAGGTTTATGGAGAAAAATTATCCTTCTCATATTATAGATAGTAGTTATAGAAGAGTGAAATTGGATAATAGGGATGATTACTTATTGAAACTGAATAAAAAGAGCAAGATTCAATCTAGCAGTAAAGAGCACAATGCCGTATTCATTACCCAATATAATTGCCATCATAGTCTAATAAAACAAATCCTTATGAAACATTGAGGTATTTTGACTAAGGATCCCATTTTGGGAAATTTAATAGGTACCAAACCAAAGATAGTGTATAAAAGAGCACCATGTTGGCTCCTAGCAAGATAGTGGAACATAGAAGAATTGAGAGCCCATTTACCATCAAGTCCAGATTATCATCTTTAGGGTCCTACCAATGTGGAGTTAGTAGGTGCAAACCGTGTGCTTGCATTGCACACAAGCAAAAGACATTTAAATCTAGGGTATTGATTCCTGGATCCTAGGTATCCCTCAGAATTATAGCTATCTTGTCTATCTTGATGCGGCTGTCTTTGGGGTTTAACTTGTCTGGCATTAATATCCTGTAGTGAACTATTTAATTGGGGTGTCTGGTTCACCACTTATGGTATCTACTTCTACAGGGATACCTATTACCTTGTGGGTATTCGTCTCTTTGGGGATATCTATTTTTTCAGGGGTTTGCCCCCCATTTGGAGTATATTCCCTCCTTTCAGCTTGCGGAATCTGTGCCTCAGCCCTTGGTGGGGGAGGGGTAGATTCAAAACTTTGTGGGGAAGGCCAGTTTCCTCTGGCCACTTCCGCATAAGTTTTCTTTTTTGATTCAAAATTGAGGGGGGCTAGGTGACACCCTAGTTTCTGCCACTTTTTTAGGGTTGGGCCTTGGTTCTCTTTTAACCCCTTGTTCACTTGACTGCTGAATGGAGTGCAATTTTATACTATCTCTGATCAGCCAATCCAATGAACAGTTATCATCAAAGTCTCTAGCCAAATTTACTTTGATGTGTGAGGATAATGCTTCATAAAATGATTTAGCAGCAGTGGTGATGCGATACTGCCGATCTCCCTTTTGCACTGTTGTTTTTGCACTGTTGAAATAAAAAGCATACGAAATTAAATTTTAGACTGCTCACTATGAAAATTTAGTATAGATAAAGCATTTTCATAGGCCTCTAAGTGGTCGATTATAGAAATGGTCCCCCTTTTTGAGAATACAGGTACTGCACTGTTTAAGAATTTAATTATCTTACGTGTGTCATACACTTTATTGGGTACATCTTGGGTTCTCCAGGGGACCTTATTATTAGTGCTGGAGCGCCCCCTATCTGTCCTATTTTTTACTATGGGGCGATCCCTTATATGTATTATTATTATATGGGCTATCTGGGTAGCTGGCTCCACCCTCTGACTCACTAGAATAACTGTCCTCTCCCTCTGAAGTGTAGAAATTACCTGAATTTAAAACATTAGATGACTGCCTCTTTGGGAAGTTTATTTCTGAGCCAATCGGGGTCCTATGTATAAATTCTTCCCTAATGCTTTGTAGTTCATCTCTCATAAATTCTTTTAGGGTTTTCATAATTTCTGTATTATTTCCATCACTAATGGAGGTGGGCTTATTATTGCTGAGTTGCTCATTTAAACTTTTTATTTTAGCGATTCATTTGGGGCTATTTCTAATTTTTCTTGGCATTTTCATGATGAGCTAATTTAATCTCCTAGCTGCTGTAATTGCCATTCCTTTTCTATCATGTACGTGGACAGTTCATCATTAATGCATATTACATGTGGCCAGGATTTGAGTATTATCTCATCCAATTTTTTATTTATTTTTTTTGAAAATAATTTTTTTATTGAAGTTAAAGCATATATCATCACAACAAGGACTCGCCCTGAGACCAAAGTTACAACCAAGAAAATAATACATTGTCTATACAGAGGTAATATTAAGTAAGCAATATGCATATATATTTCAAATCTGGATATGAAGATAGACAGTATCTTAGGCGAGATGAAATAGAACTTCATTTTATATTATTATATTAGCGTATGAGCTCCACATTCCAATAGTATTTTACCTAAGACCAAAATATTAGACTGTGGAGATTTAACATGAGTGTCAGCCACTCTTGGGCCGAGCTATATAGGGGGGAGGGGGATATTCAGCGGGTAAGCACCGCTATGCGCATAGGGAAAGGAGGTGGGAGGACGGAGCCATGTTTAAATGTAAGTAATATAGGGTGCCTGGAATGGGCTTAGAGGTGCCCGATCGTAGAGATCTTATGTTATTGGAGTTTAAGTATTGTCAACGTATTTAACAATATATATGGAACTAAGTGGGGAAGTTACTAAGGTCTTCTGTAGTTACATATAAGCTAAGGAGTAGATGGGTTGCAGAAGGGTTGATTTAGGTTGCAAAATTTATGTGTCTATATGAGATAAAGCAGATGCTTTATTGTCTGGGCTAGTAGCTGTTGTTTTAGGTATAAATATCCAGTTATTGGCATGTGTCAAGACATATGTGGTGTTGTGTAGCAGACACTCCATCTATCTTAGTACATTTGAGAAATATTTTAAGCATATCCAGGACTTAGAAAACATGAGGAAACTATGACAAGACAGACATCATATAGCATAAGAATTGTATATCAATTAGCTAACAAAAACAGATACCTGTAGGCCTAAAAATAGAATTGAGTCTATATAACACTATACAAAGAATAAAGCATTCTTAGACATAAGAAAGTTACCTCTAAAACAGTAAGGAGCTGCGGACCTGTACTACGTGTAAATATTACATATATAATTCTTGATAGGAGTTAATATTAGGATAAGAAGTGATCCAGCAATGCATAGTACTAGGTTGAATATGGACCAGGATGCTAAGGAACACCTAAATACAGATTTATAGGCATATAGTATCTAAGGGTCAGATAATCCTAACCAGGTCAAGTAACTGCTATATTTAGCAGTACGTATACAAGTATTATGTACATATAGTCTCAAAACCAGCCATCAATAATAATATGGCACAAATAGAATGTATTAGTGTAAGACATATAGATTAGCCACTATCCATATTCACATGTGTTAGAATACAAACAGCATATATAAGCTTCAGGCTGATAAACCTATATTAGATTTGATCTATATAAATAGTGACATTACTGAAAAGCTAAGTAGAGAGAACATATAGCATGAAAAACAAGGTAACTTCTGTAATAGTCTGCACTGACAAGAATGAAGTGCTAATACTTGATTTTCACATCTAGTAGTAATTGTCAGATAGAATATATAATATGCAAAGAGCATTTTCAAACCTTATAAACCATAAAGCAATAGAGACCCAAAATTCAGGAGAAGTACATAAATGCTGGCATACAAAAAAATTTTTTATGTAGGTTCTATCTAATCTGGGTGTATACCCCTTTTATCAGAGTCATCTGTTTGTGGGTGAAGACCTATGTATATTAATGCGGGGAATACTTATAAAGGTGACCCAAGTTTAATATCTTGTAAAGTAAGTCCAGACTTCTGTGATAGAGTTTAAGCTCTGGGTTGACCTGTATATAACTACACAACTGTCGCCATCATGTAGGATTGCCTTACAAAAGTTATTGCCAGAGACACACTTAATGCAGGCTAGTACTTGGAAGTAATTAGCCTATTCCTATTCTTAGATGAGACAACGTAGTAGCAAATTTTCTAGATGGAGGCACGATGCAGGTAATTTCAAATGTCAGTACATGGAGTATATTACCTATTCCTCCATCTCCAGACTGTAGTTGCGTCTTCAGCCAATTCCCATTCTGATGTGGTTTGCAGGAAGAGCTACGGCAAGTAGGAGCTTTGAGTAATGTAGCAAGTGCGATGACCGGCTTAGAACTGGAATCCCCCGGGAACAGGGCATGGCCTGTGCTGATGTTAGCTGTCTGCCAACATTGCCGTGTAGCACAAAGACTGAAAAGGTAAGTGTGCTGCTTCTCACGCTGCAGCGATTCCAATGCTTACCAATTAGGAGTGGGCATGCTTCTGTATATTGAGTCACCGCTGTGTACCCTGGACTCAATATCTGCTGTGCTAGAGGGGATCTAATTGACACTAAGTCCCCATGCGGATCCTCTTGCGGCGTAGGACAACCATCCTCATCTTCCTTTATTAGCATCAATGCCTTTATCGCTCAATTCACTTTCCTGCAGGGAGGCAGACTCTTTTGAGGCAAGGGAGGTGGAGGAATAGGCGGGTATGAGCGCTTGGGTTATCGGCGCTATCACCTCCTTATGTTGCGCGGCACTTGAGCTTGGGAGTACTCGTGTGACATCCCCTATTGCTGCCAGTTTAGCAACGGGCATCTCCCTGCTTCCCCGAACGCTCCTGATCTCTGACCTTAGGCTGTGGAACTGCGATGACATCCGGAGATCCAGGCTTTGCAGCATGGTTCTCATTTCAGAATAAATATCCTCCATGGTGAGGTGTTATAGATGGCGGTGTATTGCTGGTGAAACAAGCATGTGGTCAGGCAGTAACTCTTGCAAAATGGCGCTTCTCACAGCATGACCTCCGCAAACCGCTCGTGCTAGGCTTTAGATTCCCAAAGCAATAGAGTAGATTTTTGTAGCTTGTGGGATGTTAGGGAAGAGCTAGATGTCTGTAATAGGATAGCAGAGGTATCAAACCTATTTATAACAAGCATCCGTTGGTAGAACTATGACCGCCGTGACTTTAATAGGCCTCATAGTCCTGCTCGTGATCCAGATACAGAAGTCTAGTGCGACAAAAGACTGATGCATAAGTTCATCAAGGCAACTTTCAAGTAGTGTAGCTATAGTCCTGCTTGGTCAGAAATAAGTAATTGAGGCAAATTATATTAAAAAAGCTGCAAATTGCCATCGTTTTATAAAAGCTTGATCAGGAGCTCTCAGAAACACGTCTCCTCTGCTCAGGCGTTGGCTCTGCCCCCCTCATCCAATTTTTTAGCATTCTTGCATTGATTAATTTTTAATAATTCTTGGAATAATTCACTTGTTTCATTCCATGCTCTATTTTCAATAACAATATTTTTGGCTTTAATGGTAAGCATATCAATATAATCATTTAAATCACCCAAAATATTAAATCTATTTTTGATGTGGCTGATAGCGTCCATTCTAAGGGAGTCTGCCTTAGTAAGGGGCAAATTTTGGTAACACATTTCAATACTGTGCATAGATTCATTTGATTCACTTCTAGTGATAGACATTGTGATTTTAGCTTAGTATTTAATTAACTTAAATCAGCAATGCAAATTTAAAAAAAAAATTAATTAAAGGGACAGTCTACGCCAGAATTGTTATTGTTTTAAAAGATAGATAATCCCTTTGTTACCAATTTCTCAGTTTTGCATAACCAACACAGTTATAATAATATACTTTTAACCTCTGGGATTATCTTGTATCTAAGCCTCTGCAAACTGCCCCTTTTTCAGTTCTTTTGACAGACTTGCAGTCTAACCAATCAGTGTCTGCTCCCAGATAACTTCTTGTGCACAAGCACAGTGTTATCTATATGAAATACGTGAACTAACACCCTCTAGTGGTGAAAAACTGTTAAAATGCAATCTGAAAGAGGTGGGCTTCAAGGTCTAAGAAATTAGCATATGAACCTCCTAGGTTAAGCTTTCAACTAAGAATACCAAGAGAACAAAGCAAAATTGGTGATAAAAGTAAATTGGAAAATTGTTTAAAATTACATGCTCTATCTGAATCATGAAAGTTTATTTTGGCCTAGACTGTCCCTTTAAATATTGCCTTCAGCATGTTATATATCCTAGGTTACAATATTATTTAATTCTATATCAGCAGTAACCTCCAACGTGTTATATATTTACGTAACAGTATTTTTGATTAATGGAATAATGAATATGATTAATTAAAAATAAAATTATCATCAGAAATATCAATTCTGATATGGTAGAATTTGTCAGTACACTCCAGTGAAACGTTACATAATATATGTAGTGTATTACAAAATGCTAATGAGATATCTAGAAATTATGACAATAAAATTATTATGAACATTAATATTTAATCTCAAATTAAATTAATTCCTGAGTTCTGACCAGTTAATCTCTATAAAAACATTGATTATATTTATGCAGAAAATAGTGTGATAACCAAATATATAGGTCTCTTACCCCATGAATGGACGAAACACTTCTATAAATTAACCTTAAAGGGACAGTAAACCTTAAAAATAATGTTATATAATTCTGCACATAGTGCAGAATTATATAACATTATATTAGCCAAACTTTGTAAATCATAATATTCCCTTTTTATTTTGTAAAAATACCGCTGTTTTACAGACCCGCTCTCTGTACTCTGCTGAGCGGGTCTGTTGTTTTTACTGAGCGCATCGGGCCAGCTGTATAGTCACAGCCCGGCCCAACCGCGCCATTAGACACAGTGCAGCTCGCTCCTGCTGTCAGACAGAGCGGGAGCGAGCTGCACTGTGTCTAATGGCGCGGTCGGGCTGGGCTGTGACTATACAGCTGGCCCGATGCGCTCAGTAAAAACAACAGACCCGCTCAGCAGAGTACAGAGAGCGGGTCTGTAAAACAGCTGTATTTTTACAAAATAAAAAGGGAATATTATGATTTACAAAGTTTGGCTAATATAATGTTATATAATTCTGCACTATGTGCAGAATTATATAACATTATTTTTAAGGTTTACTGACCCTTTAACTCAAAATGAATTAAAGGTACCTCAGTATTATGGGCACAATATTTCTATAAATTAACCTCAACTCAAAATTAATCGTTTATTAAATATCACACATGAATTATTCTAGAAACAATTTATAACAACCCAATGCCAAAATATGGATTAATTATTTAACAACACTTGATTAACTAAATATATCCCAAGGTTATAATAAGAACATTAGCTCAAATTCAATGTCTAATGGAATTTCCAAAAAATATAATTAAGCTATTCGGCCCAAAATAGACTTATAATACTTAAATAATCAACCAGAGATTGTTACACAGTACTACCAATTCAACATATACCAATTTATCTAGCATGAAATAACTTCTTTTTTAGCCACAATAAAACAAATTTTAAAATATATCACAATAACTACAAATAACGTATGACATTAAAATACATAAGTCCTTTATTAATAATAATATTTAACACTAGTATACTTACTACCCTGGTCTAATTAATATTAAATATAAGAATAAGATACCTTTTAATTCACAGCTGCAGCTATACTATGCTATAAAGAATTTCTTTGCTAAGGCCTATTTAATATGTAAAAGAAATTAAACGCACATACATTACCAGATACCAATAAGAGAGTTTCAGCTTTTCTAACCAGAGATTTTCATACATGAAGGTATTTTTGCAAACAGGGTATCACAAATACAGATGTATTTCTCTATTTTCAACAGAGATTTATTACAAGTCAGGCCCCAAACCAAAGTGTGTTTTGTATCCTATTCCCTTCTTTGCATAGTCTTTTTGTCTGAGACCAATTTTACCATCATTTCTAAATCACCCAATGGAATTCTCTGGGTATGCTCTTTTAGTCTGAGCTTATCTCTCATTGGCCCTTGGAAATGCATATGGCAATTTTAAATCCCCATACAATTTAAAATACCCTTTGGTTGAAATTCTTGAATTGAACACCGGGTGGGACAATAGGCAACGTAATGTAGTTTCATTAGCAAATCCTTCTACAGAAAAGTATATTTTCTTAAATGTATATTCAATATATTTATTATTTCCTAGTATTAATAAACTATCTTTCAGTATATGGCCCATCTAATATAACTGAGCGCGTATTTTTGAGACTAAACATGGGTGCACTTAGAATATATATGTATATATATATATATATATATATATATATATATATATATATATATACATATTATATATATTTCCTACTCATAATATTTTAAAAGATGTATTTAAAAGTCATATTTCTATGAGAGGACTAGTAGTTATAATTCAATATAGATATAGGGTATATTTGACTTTATTTGGATATCAGTTCGAATTTGTCATACTATTATTTGATTTAAATAGAATCATATCATTCCATATCTAGAATATCTCTAATGCAGAGTGTATAAAAACATATGCTATAATTCACAGCACAAATTACATAGGCCTTTATATACCAGTATCTACTAGTCATATTTGGAACCTCATTTTTACACCAGATTCCTGAAACAAAGAAAAATAAATATAGCTTTATTTTGAAATACATTTATATGTTCATTTAATATATTATATAAACATAGACAATCTCTTTGACTCATTTATTTACATTTATACCATACTGAGGTACAAATTAAATATCTGAAAGTTATCTAAAAACCGAGGAAATCCTTTCACCGATCTCCGTTTACTTGCGCAAGTAAATGTCCAAAATGTCCAAAACCCTTCACCGCTGTCTCCTCTCTTTCTCTTTTCTTAATACCGCACACTAGTACATATGTACGCTGGTATTACTGTTTTAAGTTCGAGAAGATGAGACACGGATCCTATGGGTTATTAGCTTCTTCTTTGGAAGGTTAACACAGCTTCTACCCGTTTCACCCGTCTCTTCGGGCTTTACTTGCACAAGTAAACGGAGATCGGTGAAAGGATTTCCTCGGTAACACCTGTGACGTCAATGAGAGACAAAATTAAACAGGGAGGAGTAAGCAAGTTTAGCATCTCTGAACACGGAGTAAGCCAAACAAAGCTGATATAAGAACTTTCAAACTACCTAAAAACCAGAGGTAAGATCCTTCAAAGAAAATAGAGACTGTGACACAAAAACAAATTGAAAAAAACATTAATACTCTAAACCAAAACAGAATCTGCTTGTTAGCTAACGAAGATATTTTCCATACTTGGATAAAAAAAGTTTTGTTGGTCTTGTGGTCCACTTCGAGAAAGACGCTATTAAAAAAGTTTCCCCAGTTTGGATATTTGAACTTTTGGAATAGAAATACACATCCCCTAACTTGGTGTATTATCCTATATACAGATTATTAGTCATCCTTTAATTGTGGCAATTGAAATAGGGTGTTTTAAAATTGTAAATTAAATTTTTATACTTAGAATAAGGTATTAAATACTGTTTTTAAAAAAATATATATTAAAGATATCTGCCCAATAAATGTACAAGATTTTATAGAAGGTAGTAGTTATATAGTATCATTAGTCCTGTTTCCTAAAATAATTGTTAAACACTTACTAACAGACAGACATCTGG
This sequence comes from Bombina bombina, assembly GCF_027579735.1. Classification (NCBI taxonomy): domain Eukaryota; kingdom Metazoa; phylum Chordata; class Amphibia; order Anura; family Bombinatoridae; genus Bombina; species Bombina bombina. The sequence goes on along the minus strand of NC_069502.1, from coordinate 423,748,209 downwards.
GTGATGCCTGTGAGTTAGCAATTATGTTTGTAACTAAGTTACAAAGTAAGAAAGATATTTAAAGGGACAGAAAACACCCGAATTTTTGTTGTTTAAAAAGGTAGATAATCCCTTTATTACCCATTCCCCAATTTTGCATAACCAACACAGTTATAATAATATACTTTTTACTTCTGTGTTTACCTTGTATCTAAGCCTCTGCAAACTGCTCCCTTATTTCAGTTCTTTTGACAGACATGCATTTTTAGCCAATCATTGCTCGCTCTTAGGAGCTTCACATGCCAGAGCTCAATGTTATCTATATGAAACACATGAACTAACGCCCTCTAGTGGTGAAAACTGTCAAAATGCTTTCCGATTAGAGGCTTCAAGGTCTAAGAAATTAGCACATGAATCTCCTAGATTTAGCTTTCAATTAAGAATACCAAGAGAACAAAGCAAAATTGGTAATAAAAGTAAATTGGAAAGTTGTTTAAAATGACATGCCCTATTTAAATCATGAAAGATGTTTTGTGACTTTACTGTCCCTTTAAAGGAACCATTAGTACAGTAATCTCTTTCTAACCTCAGTCATTAAAGTTATAGGAAAGAGTTTTTATTAAGGTATATATGTTAATGAATTTAGAAAGTTTTATAATATAATTTTATATGGAATACTTTTTACTTTTATCTGTGATTAAATAAACCATTTTAAAGTTGTGATAAACAAATTTAGCGTATTTCATCCTAAATTTGAAGGTTCAATGAACATTAGTTAGTAAACAGAATTTTAGTCTCAGATTATTGTAAACAGAAGTTTGTCAAAATAAGTTTGTCCCAAAGAACTATTAAGAATGAAATAGTGACATTATTATCACAGTACTAAAATTAGTTAACACATTTGTATAGAGAATAACTTGTTGTTTTTTTCCACTACACCTTTTTTATATCACTGACTAATAACATTGAAGTTTTAAAAAATTAAATATTTTTTCATTTTATCTACCCTATCAGCTTTTTTAGCACCCTCCTCACATAAAATGAATACATTAGTAAATGATTCTTATTTAGGAAGGAAATAAGTTTAGGAGTGGCTAGGAATAGGAGTAAAAGTAGTGCTAACGTTGATCACTTTTTAAAAATCATTTCAATATCCACATGGGACAGTTGCAGTATCAAACCTAAAGGTTATAGAATGTAGGAGTGTTCCTGTGAACCTCTGGTTAACATTCATGCAACTCACCTGAAATATCTAATCCATCTCATCCTGGTCCTGGAGTCACCCTAAGATAATGTTTTAAGGAAGAAGCTATGCAAGGCTTACAGGGCACCTGCTTGCTCAGCTTCTGGGCTGTGCTATCTCCTGACTGTGGTTGGATCTTGTGAGATGTCTTGTGCTTAGGGTAGCACAGTATCAGAAGAAAATGGTCCTGTGAATAGTACAATACTGAAGGAGGGGTGTGCTCATATTAGTACAGCAGGGACCTATGCTTCTGCTAATGTTTATTCAGACTCTGGCACCAGTGCTAAAGCACTGAAAAAATAACTTAGTACTTGCAATATACTAGAACTAGTAATATGAGTGCAAAATAAGAAGAACTACTGACTAAACTCGAGCAATGTTAATGCACAATACCATTAATATTTATGTGCTCCACTTGCAATTTAGCCCTTTATAGGACATTTAATTTGGAGCCTAATGCCCATTTAATAAAAATGTGCTGAGGCTGTTGACTTAATACATAATTCTCTATGCTATTTATAATGCATTGGTGGCCCCCCTAACAAAACCCTAACAGCTTTGCTGAAAATAAATCTGGTACATATGTTAAGCTGGCAGGGGATCTGCCAAGCATACAGGGGTATGTCTTGAGCATGCACATTCTAAATGAAGAGGTGAGATCACACTTTGCATCACAGTCATCAACTGTAGCCTAATGAGAGATAAATGCACATGCACAAGATACACCCCTATTAGCATGATACAGCACATGCACAGTATGAGTCATCATAAAACTTTAGATCATTTTTATAAACACATTCTGGTAATTGAGGTATACTGAGAAAATGCTTCTATTCAAATCTTAAATGCACTACATTTCAAAAACAACTTTCAAAGACCTTTAAGCTTTGCAAGATATGACACATACAATCTCAAAGAAATATTTATAACCACTGCAAATAGCAATTTGCTCCATTGAATAAAGAATACATGCTCCTTAAAGGGACATGAAACCCAATTTTTTTCTTTCATGATTCAGATAGAGAATACAATTTTAAACAACTTTCCAAATTACTTATATTATTTAATTTTCTTCCTTCTCTTGTTATCCTTTTGCTGAAAGCTTTATATAGGAAAGCTCAGGAGCAGCAGAGAATCTAGGTTCCAGCTGTTGATGGGTAGCTGCATATATATACTGATTGTGATTGGCTCACCAAGGAGTTCAGTTAGAAACCATTAGTGCATGCTGCTACTTCAACAAATGATACCAAGAGAATGAAACAAATTAGATAATAGAAGTAAATTAGAAAGTTGTTTAAAATTGTATTCTTTATCTGAATCATGAAAGAAAAAATGTGGGTTCCATGTCCCTTTTATGGGAAATATTATTCTGAAACAATATCATTATCTGGGAATATAGACAGCAGTAAAATCACAACTAATACTACATGCACAACAATACTTTGCCTAATACACTTAAATGACAAATCAAAAAAAAGATCTTAAAGTAACAGTAAGAGATGTAGCACCTCAATGTTTCATAGGTTTCTATTTTCAAATCAACTAAATAAGAAGAAATGTAAGAACTTACTGACAGGTAGAGTACGAGTTGTGCGTTTGTGTTTTAACTCTGAAAAAAAGGTAATATCAGCGTTAAAACAGCAACGCAGCCATTCTGAGTCTTGTCGGTATAGCTGTTTTTTTTATGGGACTTCCATAGCGCTGTCAGTTTTGTGGTAAGGCTAAAAAGCTTGCGTTACACCCTATAATGACAAGATCTGTACCGCCATCTGAGAGCAGTAGTTATGAGTTTTACGCAACAAAACTGTTGCATATAACTAAAGTGTTACAAAGTACACTAACACCCATAAACTACATATTAACCCCTAAACCGAGGCCCTCCAGCATCGCAAACACTGTATTAAAGTTATTAACCCCTAATCTGTCGCTCCCGACATCGCCACCACTAACAACATTTATTGACCCCTATTCCGACGGTCTCCGACATCATCGCCACTATACTAAAGTTATTAACCACTATTCCCCCACACCCCAACATCGCCCACATTATAATAAATATATTAACCCCTATTCTGCTGCCCCCGACATCGCCACCACTAAATAAAGTTATTAACCCCTAAACCTCTGGCCTCCCACATCACTGCCACTAAATAAACCTATTAACCCCTAAACTGCCAGCCCCCCACATCACCAACAACTAAATTAAACTATTAACCCCTTAACCTAACACCTGTGACATTTAAAAAAACTAAATTTAAACTATAAATTAAACTAACATAACTATTAAACTAAAATTAAAATAACTACAAATTAAATAAACTAAATTACAAATTAAAAAAACCTAACCCTACTAAACAAATTAAATCTACAATTACAAAAAATAAAAAATACTAAATTACAAAAAAAATACTAAGGTACAAAAATTAACAAACACTAAATTACGAAAAATAACAATCGAAATTATCCAAAATAAAACAAATTACACCTAATCTAATAGCCCTATCAAAATAAAAAAGCCCCCAAAATAAAAACACCCCCTAGCCTACAATAATCTACCAATAGCCCTTAAAATTGCCTTTTGTAGGGCATTGCCCTAAAGATATCAGCTCCTTTCCCTGAAAAAAATACAGACCCCCCCCAACAGTAAAACCCACCACCCAACCAACCCCACAAAAAAACATAAACTAAAAAAACCTAATCTACCCATTGACCTGAAAAGGGCATTTGTATGGACATTGCCATTAAAAGGGCATTAAGCTCTTTTTCCTGCCCTTAAAATGGCATTCAGATCTTTTAAGAAATTCCCAACCCCTAATTAAAAAAAAACACCCAAAAAAACCTTAAAAAAACTAACACTAACCACTCTTTAGGTACTCACAGTTGCTGAAGTCCCGCTTGAATGTTCTTCATCCCAGCAGGCTCCATCTTCATCCAGGGCGACTCCATCTTCATCCATCACAGGACCAGCATCTTTTTCATATCTGCGGAGGTGGAGCAGTCGATGCATGGAGGTCCAGACAAAGGTCCAAGGCGGAGGTCCAGACGAGGTCCAGGCAAAGGTCTAAGGCAGAGGTCCAGGCGGCGGTCGAAGGTGGAGGTCCATCGATCCAATGTGGAAGTCTTCTTCATGCGATCATCTGCTGCACACTGAGGATTGAAATGTAAGGTACCCCTTTCATACTGGGGGTACCATTGCATTCCTATTGGCTGAAAAACATAATTTATGTAAGAACTTACCTGATAAATTCATTTCTTTCATATTAGCCAGAGTCCATGAGCTAGTGACGTATGGGATATACATTCCTACCAGGAGGGGCAAAGTTTCCCAAACCTTAAAATGCCTATAAATACACCCCTCACCACACCCACGATTCAGTTTAACGAATAGCCAAGAAGTGGGGTGATAAGAAAGGAGCGAAAGCATCAAAAATAAGGAATTGGAATAATTGTGCTTTATACAAAAAAATCAAAACCACCACAAAAAGGGTGGGCCTCATGGACTCTTGCTAATATGAAAGAAATGAATTTATCGGGTAAGTTCTTACATAAATTATGTTTTCTTTCATGTAATTAGCAAGAGTCCATGAGCTAGTGACGTATGGGATAGCAGATACCCAAAATGTGGAACTTCCACGCAAGAGTCACTAGAGAGGGAGGGCTAAAATAAAGACAGCCAATTCCGCTGAAAAATAATCCACAACCCAAATCAAAAACTTTTAATCTTATAATGAAAAAAACTGAAATTATAAGCAGAAGAATCAAATTGAAACAGATGCCTGAAATACTATTCTACCAAAAACTGCTTCTGAAGAAGAGAAAACGTCAAAATGGTAGAATTTAGTAAAAGTATGCAAAGAAGACCAAGTCGTTGCTTTGCAAATCTGATCAACAGAAGCTTCATTCTTAAAAGCCCAGGAAGTAGAAACTGACCTAGTAGAATGAGCCGTAATCCTCTGAGGCGGGTATTAACCATGATGAATCAAAAGCTTAACCAAGATGTCAAAGAAATGGCAGAAGCCTTCTGACCTTTCCTAAAACCAGAAAAGATAACAAATAGACTAGAAGTCTTTCTGAAATCTGAGTAGCTTCAACATAATATTTCAAAACTCTTACCACATCCAAAGAATGTAAGAATCTTACCAAAAGAATTCTTAGGATTAGGACACAAGAAAGGGACAATAATTCCTCTACTAATTTTGTTAGAATTCACAACTTAGGTAAAAATTGAAATGAGGACAGCAAAACCACCTTATCCTGATGAAAAATCAGAAAAAGGAGACTCACAAGAAAGAGCAGATAATTCAAAAACTGTTCTAGCTGAAGAGATGTCTAAAAGGAACAAAACTTTCCATGAAAGTAATTTTAATGTACAAAGAAAGCATATGCTCAAACGGAAGAGCCTGTAAAGCCCTCAGAACCAAATTAAGACTCCAAGGAGGAGAAATTGGCCTAATGACAGGCTTGATACGAACCAAAGCCTGAACAAAACAATGAATAACAGAAAGATTAGCAAATTTTTCTGTGAAAACAGCACAGCAAAAGCAGAGATTCGTCCTTTCAAGAAACTTGCAGACAAAAACCCTTATCCAAACCATCCTGAAGAAACTATAAAATCCTAGGAATTCTAAAAGAATGTCAAGAGAATTTATAAGAAGAGCATCATGAGATGTAAATCTTCCAAACTCGATAATAAATCTTACTAGACACAGATTTATGAGCCTGCAACATAGTATTAATCACTGAGTCAGAGAAACTTCTATGACTAAGTACAAAGCGTTACATTTCCATACCATCAAATTAATAATTTGAATTCCCGATGGAAAAAACGAATGTTAAGATATAAGGTCTGACCTTAATGGAAGTGACCAAGATTGGCAACTGGACATCCGAACAAGAACCATAGACCAAAACCTGTGCAGCCACGCTGGAGCCACCAGCAACACAAAAGATTGTTCTCTGATGATTTTGAAAATCACTCTAAAAAGAAGAACCAGAAGCGAAAAAATATAGGCAGATTGATAACTCCAAGGAAGTGTCAATGCATACACTGCTTCCGCCTGAGGATCCCCGGACCTGAATAGGCCCCTGGGAAGTTCCTTGTTTAGATGAGATGCCATCACATCTATTTCTGGAAGCCCTCACATCTGAACAATTTGAAAAAAACATATCTGGGTAAAGAGACCATTCTCCCGGATGTAAAGCTTGATTGACAGAGATAATCCGCTTCCCAATTGTCTATACCTGGGGAAAAAAAAAAACCAGAAATTAGATAGGAGCTGGATTTAGCCCAAGCAAATATCCAAGATACTTCTGTCACAGCCTAAGGACTGATAGTCCCACCCTGATGATTGACATATGCCACAGTTGTGACATTGTCTGTCTGAAAAACAATAAACATCTCTTTCTTCAAAAAGAAGCCAAAAACTGAAGAACTCTGAGAAATGCAAGGAGTTCCAAAATATCAAATGGTAATCTTGCCTCCTGAGATTTCCAAACCCTTTGTGCTGACAGAGATCCTCAGACAGCCTCCCAACCTAAAAGACTCGCATCTGTAGAGATCATGGTCCAGGTTGAAAGAACCAAAGAGACCCGAAGAACTAAATGATGGTGATCTTAACTACCAAATCAAAGATAGTTAAACATTAGGATTCAAAGATATAAAAAGTGATATCCTAGAATTCCTGCACCATTAATTCAGCATAAAAAACTGGAAAGGTTTCCTATGAAAATGAGCAAAAGGAATCGAATCCAATGCTGCAGCCATGAGACCTAAAACTTCCCTGCATATATAGCAACTGAAGGAAATAATAGAGACTGAAGGTTCCAACAAACGGAACCCAATACAATTGTGACTTGACTGTTAGAGACAAAGACATTGACATAATCTATCTGGAAACCTAAAAATGGTGACCCTTGTGTGAGGAATCAAGGAGCTTTTTGATAAAAAGATCCTCTAACCATGTCTTGAAGAAACAACAAAGTTGAATCGTATGAGATTCCGCAGAACGAAAAGACTAAGCCAGTACCATGAAATCATCCAAATAAGGAAACACTGTGAACCTTGAAAAGTTGGTAATGCTTGTCAAAAAAAGAGAATCTCAGAAAAAGAAAATAATCTGAATGTAATCAGAAAATGAAGATATGCATCTATTGTATCTATTGTAAACAAATAATGCCATCACTGACCAAAAAGGCAGAATAGACCATATAAACACCATTTTAAAAGATGGAACACTTATATGACAATTCAAAAGATTTTCTATCTTTGGGACAATGAATAGTTTTGAATAAAACCCCCAAACCCTGTTCCTAAAAATGGAACTGGTATAACCCCAGGAAAACTCCAGGTCTGACCAGCGCCTTGAACCCCAACGGGTAACCAGCCGTGCTTCACAAATATCCAAAACATACAGGTCTGAAACACACTTCAGGAAAGTGTGAGCCTTACTGGAATAGCTGGTATATGATAGAGAAAATAAGACTTCTCACAGACGGTTTTACTCTGAATCCTATTCTGTACCCAAAATCTAAGAAGTTTGGACCGAATTGAACCAAACAATTTCAAAAAAGTCTTAACCTGCCCCTTACCAGCTAAGCTGGAATAAAAACCGCACCTACATGCAAATTTGTTGAGCTGACTTTGAACTGTGAAATGGCTGAAAAACTTTCAATTATAAACATGTTACTTGGGGAAGAATATAGGATTCCGTTCCTTAGTAAGAACAAAAATCACTGACCAAAAAGGCACTAATATAAGCTTAAAATTTAGTCTTAGAACTCAATCTTGAAGCCCAGAGTAACAATTAAAGAATTGAATCAAATTATGAACCAAATAATTGATTACCTTGGAAAAGAAATATGGAATTTAGAAATCAAATTAGCATTCCAAGATTGAAATCACAAAGTTCTTCTAGCTAAAATAGCTAAAGACATAGATTAAACCTCATTTGTGAAAATATCAAAAAATGACGACACAAATGCAATTATTTGCATGTTGACTTAACAATGCTAAACAAATCATAATCCGATACTTGATCTTAAAGTATCCAACCAGAAGGATGAAGCAATTGCAACATCATCCAAATAAATTACAGGTCTACAAAAAGTACCTGAAAATAAATAACTTTCCTTAAATAAGATACAACCATCTGAAGGAAAAAAAGAAATACTATTTAATATAGGAATAATAGTATGTTAAGCAGGAGTAGAGATAGCCCCATTAACTTGGGAAATCTTTCCTCAAAAGTGAAAACTAACTGCCAGCAAAGAATACAATTTAAAAACCTTAAAGAAGGAAAAAAAGACATTCTCAGCGTATTCCATTCCCTAGAATCAGGAACTGGAAAAAAACTTCTGAAGAAACCACAAAAGTTTGATAAGCAGAATTTAAATGTTAGCTAGTCTTTAAATCAAAAGAACTAGTTACTTTAATATCCAAAATAATCAACACCTTTTCAACAAAGAACAAATGTACTCTATTAAAAAATAAAAAAGTAGTTTTGTTAGTGTCAATATCTGATGAAGAAAATTCTGAATGAGAAAAAAACACCATCAGAGAAGGATAATTCAGTATGTTGTTGGTCATTTGAAACTTCATCAACTAAATAAGAAGTTTGAAAAAGACCTAAAAAATGTTATTAGAAGGCGGGATGTCAGACAAAGCCTTTAAAATAGAATCAGAAAAATATTCTTATAAATTCCTAAGTATATCTTGTACATAAGATGTAAAAAGAATAGCAATATATAAAGCATAAATACTAATGGACTCTGAATGTAAAAGTATATCTTGATAACTTATTACAAACAATAGCTAAAGATAAACATTCATAACATTAAAATAAATTAACTTAGCTTTGGTAGGACTGATATCAGTCAACAGGAATCCCTTAGCATTTTCTGTTACAGGAACAGTGTTTGAAAATATCTTGCAATATGTAAAAGAAAAAAACAACATATAAAGTAAAATTATCAAATTCCTTAAATGACAGTTTCAGGAATGGGAAAAAAATGCAAAACAAACAAGCCTTTAGCAACCAGAAGCAACAAAAAAGTGAGACTTAAATAATGTGAAAAAAAGTGGCGCTAAGTATGACGCCCACATTTTTTGGCGCCAAGTATGATGCCCACATTTTTTGGCGCCAAGAATGACGCCCACATTTTTGTGCCAAAAATGACGCAATAAATTGAAGCATTTTCTGCCCCCGCGATTGAAAGATTTTTAAGGTAAGAAAAAATATTTATTCATATGCATTATCCCAAAATAATGAAACTGACAGTCTGAAAGAAGGAATACTGATTATCCTGAATCATGGCAAATATAAGTTTAAAACATATATTTAGAACTTTACATATAAAGTGCCCAACCATAGCTTAGAGTGTCATAAATAAAATAAATAAGACTTACTTACCCTAAGACACTCATCTACATATAGTAGATAGCCAAACCAGTACTGAAACGAGAATCAGTAGAGGTAATGGTATATAAGAGTATATCGTCGATCTGAAAAGGGAGGTAGGAGAAGAAATCTCTACGACCGATAACAGAGAACCTATGAAATAGATCCCCTAGAGGAAGACCATTGTATTCGACAACATTGAATACATCATTCAACAGCATTGGATATATGCATAAAAATACCTTAGTCCATATGACAGCAGTCAAATATAATTCATCTGCTCAAAAAGTCTCTGGTTTCGGTAATCCGGATCTAATTTTATGATCCGATATAACTTACACACTTTTGTGTCTTTATTAAATATTTTAAAAAATGAATACATGTACTGTGTTATAATTATGTTTAACAGAGCTCTCTTATATGTGGGGAGCTTCCTGTTTGTCGAGACGCTATAATCTGGGAAGCGTTTGTTTTTTCTCAGAAAATGGCCCATCCTTTTTTATTGGTACTGGCCAGTGTTTCTTAGAGCCAATAGAGTAGAGAAAGGCGTAAAGTGCGTGACATACAGCATATGGAAATCTTCTAGTGCGGCTCAAAATGACAAGCTAGCGTCATCATAGTGCAGGTAGAGGACACCCATTTTGTGTTATAATATCCTATTGAAAATGGCTATTAATATCCCCTAACTAGATAAATATGTGCCTATGATGAATCTAGTATAGCGTCAATAAAGACAAATAAATATGTGTGGTGTGATCTAATGTGAAACAATAAAAAATTATATAATTATGTGAATGTATGAGGATGGTGAAAAATTGATGTAAATTGCTATTTCGTGTAGTGATATCTAATTGCAGTAACAAATAATGCTGATAATAATATGTCAGAGTGGTGTCAAATTGATATACACCATTATGAAAATATTAAATATATACAGCTAATAGGCTGTATGTGAGTGTGTATAAACCATCAGTGAAGATCAAATCTCATAAAAGAGTATATCATAAATATGTGATGGATGATTAAAGGATAAAAAGTGATAATATAAAACTATGTGTAAGTTGTGTAACAAATAAACTAATTTGATTATATAAACGTGAAGTAAATAATGTGTAGAATATGTTGTGATCATAAGAATATTACAATATCTAATGGTCAACAAGTAAGGAAAGGTATATACTACACAGAAAATCTGAATAAAGGGCTATAATGCCCTATAATCAATTCAATACTAAAAGAAAAATAGATATATGGTACAATTTTTAGACAGTTGTATATATGCATGTATGCAATACTGATGAACTCATAAAACATATAAAACATGTATAACCTAAGATATAACTTCATAAATAACATTAGTGTAATGTATAGATGAATAAACATAGGTCCAAATCCCAAAATTCTAGGTATACTCAATCTAATATATCAAAAGGCAGCTAAATCGATAAACTTGTTTAGTCCAGAGGGAAAGCGAGACTGGAATCGGTAGATCCAATATGTTTCCCTCTGGCATAAGCGATTATATCTATTGCTCTTATAATGGCAAGACACATATTCAAGGGGAGTGATAACAAAAGTGTTGCGTTTGCCATGCTGTAATATGCTATGTCTGGATATGCTGTGTTTTAAAGAGCCATTTCTAAGGTTCCTATTGTGTTAACTCAATCTTGTTCGTATCCTCCTACACGTGTGCCCTATATATTGAATTTCACATTCGCATGTGAGAACATATATAATATAATCTGTACCACAGTCCATATGAGATTTAGGGGCATATTTATATTCATATGGCAAGGATCTCCACAATTTGCTCAGGATTTCACTAATAGTTTGAACAAAAATGAGATGGGTCTAACCTTTACGTCTAATATCAAAATAGACAAAATAGAATTCTTGGATGTATACTTAGAATGGAATATGGATGGTAGAATTTTGTCATCTACATTTTTTAAGAGTGTTGATAGTAACAATGTCTTGCATTTTACCAGCAACCATTTAAATAGCTGGAAAACCAATATACCATATCGCCAGTTCAGGCATATTAGAAGAAATTGTGGAACTATGGAATTATATGATACTCAATCCACTATTCTAATAAATAGGTTTAAAGAAAAGGGTTATCCAATTAATCTTATTATAGATGGATATAATAAAGCAAAGAATATAGATAGAGGGCCGATTTTGCAACAAACCCCTGAGTCTAAAACTACAAATTAAAACATTTCACAAAGCCCAGCTTTTATCAACTAATACAATTCAGGACACAAAACAATTAGGGGGATTCTTAAAATGGGCTGGCCAATTGTATTAAGAGATCCTTATCTTAAAGGGAACCTTGAATCCAGTCCTAGAATGGTGTTTAGGTGGGCACCTACATTAAAACAGAAACTAGCTAAAATCTAAAAATCTAAAAGGAATACACATAATACGCTACCTTTGAAATTCAACAAAATTAAAAAGAAGCCATGTGTTTTTAGATGTAATAAAAAGAGGTGCCACATATGTAAATCAGTAACTCACGGTAGGAATTTGATCAAAAGTCATACTACGGGCGAAATTTTTAACATTAAATCTCATATAATTTAATCTGAACCACAGTCCATATATGTTCTCACATGAGAATGTGAAATTCAATATATAGGGCACACATGTAGGAGGATATGAACAAGATGGATTGAACATAATAGGAACCTTAGAAATGGCTCTTTAAAACACAGCGTATCCAGACATAGCGTATTACAGCATGGCAAATGCAACACTTTTGTTATCACTCCCCTTGCATATGTGTCTTGCCATTATAAGAGCAATAGATATAATCGCTTACGCCAGAGGGAAACATATTGGATCTACCGATTCCAGTCTCTCTTTCCCTCTGGACTAAACAAGGTTATCGATTTTGGATAAAACACGTAGACAGTTGGGTAAAACACGTAGACAGGGACGTCTACGGGTGATTTTTCACTTCAGGAGAAGAGATTGATACAATCACATTTGCCTTAACTAGAGGACAACGTACATGGAGACAATGGATCATAGTGCTGGAAGTGAGAGCAGCCACCCGGATCTGCATACCTGCCAACTGTGTGTTGACTAAAGGCATTTTTAACACTAACTTCTTGTAAGTGCAACTGAGTATGTGCTCGCATTAAATATGTTAAACTTTTTACCTTGAGTCGTGGGTGCGCTCTTTTGTTCTTCTATTTTCAGCATATCTTAGTCTGAACACTCTTAGTGCTCAGTGAATGTGGAAGCTGCACCATCGATTCAATACAACGGGAGAGCTTATCTCCTGGAATCTGAGACAATATATTTAAGTAAACCTATCATACTCCCAGAGTCATGAAAGCTAATTGCGGTCAGTGTAACCTTAGCATAAGCTAAGGACCTAGGTTATTATTATTATTTTATTATTATTATATTATATATAAATACACTCAAGACTATCATTGATATTTATTATAATTTTTTTGTTTATATTGAGTGGAAAAGCCATTTGTAAAGATTGTAAACAACATGTCTTGTGTGTATTTTAGTATTTTTCAGTTAGCGCAGCTTTTTTAACTGTGGTTTTATTGTGAAATATAAGGTATAAATCAGCAGCATGATTGAAAATACTTTTGAGTTAACAACTGATACTTCTGACTATGTGACTTGTTTTAAAAAAAACATAATAGAGCTCTTAATTTGTTGAGTCTGTAGAGGATATTGGAGTTAGCGGGGACCCTCACAACCTGTTTAAATTATTATAAAAATTATTAATATCAGATGCCAAAGAATGGCATGATTTAATATTGTTGGACAATTATGTGATGCACAATGTCATACCTAGGGGACTGAGGATTAAAAAGTTCCCAGCCTTAGAGCTGGATGAAGTAGAATTTTATACAGAGTGAGACAAGGCATTACATGATTGTTCAATAGCATTAATTAAAATTCTCATCAAATATAGGCAAGTCAAAGGAATTCAGAATCAGAATCAAAATTATTCCCATGATATGAATAACCAGAAACTTTATGTAAGTTAGATGAAGAATGTACAACCAGACTATAAACAGCAGAAAGAGAGTGCAGAGAGTAAGCAGGAGGTTAGTACCTCAAATAGGTTATCAACACTAAACATTGATCCAGATAGGGAAAACAAGGGTGCCAGATCCAAGGAATATAAACATAATAATTATGGGAATAAGAATCAGGTCAAATACTCTAATCATTCCCAGAAACCAGGAAGAGGTCATCATCATAGCTCTACCTATAGAGGGGCCAATAGACATCATTATGGGAACTCACATGGGCATCACAATAATTACCATACACATAACCCCAATAATTTTTCAAGATTTTATCAGGAATATGAGAAGAACACATGGAGGGAATCACATTTTTTAGATCAGGGTCAGGGTTCACGGCCACCATGGAGATTGACAGAGAAGGGAGAGGAATCAACAGTAGTGGACAGGGAGAACAGGAAGCGCCCGAGGGAACAAAAAGAGTGGGAACTAAGCGAGGAAAAAGAAGTGGCCAATTAACCAAAAAACAGAGGGAAAGGAACAACTATTAATAAAAGCTAAAGATAATATTTTTAACATGTCCAATGTGAAATGAACAAATACCAACCTGTTGTTACTAAATAAGGGTTTGAAATTTGCACCCAAAAAGCTTCAAGTTTGAAACATACAATGATTTGCAAAAATTTGTTCGGAAGCTTAATTTAAAAAGATATTATGCAAAAATGTTTTAAACATTATAAAACAATAAGTATGAAAGACAATGATCAGAATCCATGGGATAAGGGGGATATAGATGCACTTAGAGTGCTAAAACAGTTGGATTCCACACAAGTAGAAAGAGATATGAAAAATGCCAATGTAGAAATTGAAGATTTATTGGACATAAGTACACATGAAATTGATGATGAGATTGTACACAGTAATTTTAAACGCCCCTCCTCTTTCAACCCCATACATACTCAAGGAGAATGCATTCCAGTTTTCAATAGAATTCTTATTGAAGAGCTTAATAGTTAGGGACAATTTAAAAGCCCATGAGAGACAGTCTCTGAACAAATTGAAAAATTATCATCAATTAGTTATTAGGCTGGCAGATAAAGGTGGATCATAGTTCAAAATAGAGATGATTATTTGGGTGAGGCAAATCGATTATTAAATAATAATATTACTTATAGTAAACTATCAAGAGACCCTACCATGGAATATAATAAGAAATTATTTAGGATGCTTATTGAAGCTAAGAATGAGGGTATATTAAATAATGATGAATTTGGATTAATCTATAATCCACATCCAAAAATTCCAACCTTTTATCACATTCCAAAGATCTATAAGGATCGACTTAACCCTCCAGGCCAACCTATCATCTCCGGCATTGAATCCATCACTAGCAACTTGTCCATATATGTAGACTCATACATGCAACCTATGGTCAAAAACATCAGATCATACATCAAGGACACCTTAGATGTTATCACAAGATTGGAAGGTATGCAGTGGAATGAGGAATATATATGGATGACTTGCGATGTGACAGCATTATACACTAATATTCCCCATGAGAAAGGCATACAGGCATTCAGAAATATGGCAATAGATAGTGGCATGTCTGTCAAACACTTGGGATTTTTGGAGGATGGTATTAGGTTTATTTTGAGTAACAATTATTTCTGTTTTGACAAAGCCTTCTATAGGCAGATACAAGGAACGACCATAGGCACCTCAATGGCACCGTCATATGCCAACATTTATATGGCAAATGTTGAGGACCAGATGATTTGAGATAATAACCTGTTTGCCAGTAATGTCATCAAGTATTTTAGATATATTGAGGACATTATAATCATATGGCAGGGAGATTCAGACTTGGCCCTAGACTGAGTTAAACATATGAATACAGGGAGTGCAGAATTATTAGGCAAGTTGTATTTTTGAGGATTAATTTTATTATTGAACAACAACATGTTCTCAATGAACCCAAAAAACTCATTAATATCAAAGCTGAATAGTTTTGGAAGTAGTTTTTAGTTTGTTTTAGTTATAGCTATTTTAGGGGGATCTCTGTGTGTGCAGGTGACTATTACTGTGCATAATTATTAGGCAACTTAACAAAAAACAAATATATACCCATTTCAATTATTTATTTTTACCAGTGAAACCAATATAACATCTCAACATTCACAAATATACATTTCTGACATTCAAAAACAAAACAAAAACAAATCAGTGACCAATATAGCCACCTTTCTTTGCAAGGACACTCAAAAGCCTGCCATCCATGGATTCTGTCAGTGTTTTGATCTGTTCACCATCAACATTGCGTGCAGCAGCAACCACAGCCTCCCAGACACTGTTCAGAGAGGTGTACTGTTTTCCCTCCTTGTAAATCTCACATTTGATGATGGACCACAGGTTCTCAATGGGGTTCAGATCAGGTGAACAAGGAGGCCATGTCATTAGATTTTCTTCTTTTATACCCTTTCTTGCCAGCCACGCTGTGGAGTACTTGGACGCGTGTGATGGAGCATTGTCCTGCATGAAAATCATGTTTTTCTTGAAGGATGCAGACTTCTTCCTGTACCACTGCTTGAAGAAGGTGTCTTCCAGAAACTGGCAGTAGGACTGGGAGTTGAGATTGACTCCATTCTCAACCCGAAAAGGCCCCACAAGCTCATCTTTGATGATACCAGCCCAAACCAGTACTCCACCTCCACCTTGCTGGCGTCTGAGTCGGACTGGAGCTCTCTTCCCTTTACCAATCCAGCCACGGGCCCATCCATCTGGCCCATCAAGACTCACTCTCATTTCATCAGTCCATAAAACCTAAGAAAAATCAGTCTTGAGATATTTCTTGGCCCAGTCTTGACGTTTCAGCTTGTGTGTCTTGTTCAGTGGTGGTCGTCTTTCAGCCTTTCTTACCTTGGCCATGTCTCTGAGTATTGCACACCTTGTGCTTTTGGGCACTCCAGTGATGTTGCAGCTCTGAAATATGGCCAAACTGGTGGCAAGTGGCATCTTGGCAGCTGCACGCTTGACTTTTCTCAGTTCATGGGCAGTTATTTTGCGCCTTGGTTTCTCCACACACTTCTTGCGACCCTGTTGACTATTTTGAATGAAACGCTTGATTGTTCGATGATCACGCTTCAGAAGCTTTGCAATTTTAAGAGTGCTGCATCCCTCTGCAAGATATCTCACTATTTTTGACTTTTCTGAGCCTGTCAAGTCCTTCTTTTGACCCATTTTGCCAAAGGAAAGGAAGTTGCCTAATAATTATGCACACCTGATATAGGGTGTTGATGTCATTAGACCACACCCCTTCTCATTACAGAGATGCACATCACCTAATATGCTTAATTGGTAGTAGGCTTTCGAGCCTATACAGCTTGGAGTAAGACAACATGCATAAAGAGGATGATGTGGTCAAAATACTCATTTGCCTAATAATTCTGCACTCCCTGTAATAATCAATTCAACCTGACATTTACTGAGAAGATCTCCAAAGATAAGATCAAGTGTCTGGATGTTGAGCTGTTCATTGATCATATGTCAAACTCATTTATGGTAAGGAACTACAGAAAGCTGACGCATAGCAATGGCTTCCTAAATGCGAACAGTGGACATATGAGAACTTGGAAGCAAAACATCCCGTTCGCACAGTTCCGCAGAATTCGTTAGAACTGCAGAAAGTTGGATGATTATAATAGAGAGGCAGATGTACTTCAAAATCCGTTTTTGGAAAAAGAGTATGACAGGGAGTTGGTCATGGAAGCTAGGCAGAGGAATGCTCTGTGTGAGCGTAGCAGTTTACTTCAACCACCCACTGAGAGTAAGAGCAAACTAGAGGCTAATAGCAAAATTATAATTAGGTTGATCACTACATATAGTGAAGGGGCAGGATTTATTAAGAAGATTTTATACAAACATTGGGGTATTTATGAGCAGACCCAATATTGAGGGGAGTCATTGAGGACAGGTCTCAAGTAGAATTTAAGAAGAATCTGAACTTGAAAAATATTTTAGCTCCCTCAAAACTCAAAGGACTACCTGTAGTGAAAAACAAAAGGTCTGGCACCTTGGACCAATGGGTCCCAGGGAAACCAGGAACGTACAAATGTGGCTGCAGCAATTGCTGCATGCGTACTCATTTATGGAATCATGACTCAATTATGAATTGGAATCACACAAAAAATGTACCC